>NC_091957.1:3928088-4033088 GCF_031021105.1 Erythrolamprus reginae
AAATCAAGAATACAAGGGCTAGGGAAATGAGAAGGAAAAGAGACAGGTTACAAGCGGTGTGCCACAAGGGTCTGTTCTGGGTCCTATTCTTTTTAATATGTTTGTGAGTGACATAGGGGAAGGTTTGGTAGGGAAGGTTTGCCTATTTGCCGATGACTCTAAAGTGTGCAATAGGATCGATATTCCTGGAGGGGTCTGTAATATGGTAAATGATTTAGCTTTACTAGATAAATGGTCAAAGCAATGGAAACTGCAGTTGAATGTTTCCAAATGTAAAATAATGCACTTGGGGAAAAGGAATCCTCAATCTGAGTATTGCATTGGCAGTTCTGTGTTAGCAAAAACTTCAGAAGAGAAGGATTTAGGGGTAGTGATTTCTGACAGTCTCAAAATGGTGTGAGCAGTGTGGTCGGGCGGTAGGAAAAGCAAGTAGGATGCTTGGCTGCATAGCTAGAGGTATAACAAGCAGGGAGAGGGAGATTGTGATCCCCTTATATAGAGCGCTGGTGAGACCACATTTGGAATACTGTGTTCAGTTCTGGAGACCTCACCTACAAAAAGATATTGACAAAATTGAACGGGTCCAAAGACGGGCTACAAGAATGGTGGAAGGTCTTAAGCATAAAACGTACCAGGAAAGACTTCATGAACTCAATCTGTAAAGTCTGGAGGACAGAAGGGAAAGGGGGGACATGATCGAAACATTTAAATATGTTAAAGGGTTAAATAAGTTTCAGGAGGGAAGTGTTTTTAAAGGGAAAGTGAACACAAGAACAAGGGGACACAATCTGAAGTTAGTTGGGGGAAAGATCCAAAGCAACATGAGAAAATATGATTTTACTGAAAGAGTAGTAGATCCTTGGAACAAACTTCCAGCAGACGTGGTTGGTAAATCCACAGTAACTGAATTTAAACATTCCTTGGATAAACATATATCCATTGTAAGATAAAATACAAGAAATAGTATAAGGGCAGACTAGATGGACCATGAGGTCTTTTTCTGCCGTCAGTCTTCTATGTTTCTATGTTTCTATACTACATAAGTGGTATCACACACCTCGCTCAACTTGCCTACTTTCAGCAGAATTTTAAGAATGCTTGTTGGCACGGGTGTCAAGATAAGGGAGGGTGTTTATGCATATGTTTTGGGAATGCCCAGTAGTGCAGAACTTTTGGAAAGAAGTGCAAGAGGACACTAATAGGATGTTAAAAAATACAGTGGACAATTACTAAGGAAATGGCGGTTTTAGTCAAAAGGAACGAGATGAGAGAATTTAGAGAAATAAGAAGAAGCAGCGATAGAAAGCGCTCAGGCGGTAATAGTCCTAGGTTGGAAGGATGCGACAAAATGGACAGTGCAAAATTGGTATCACTACATGGTGGATCATATTCAGTTTGAGATTATGGATAAGAGGATGAATTCGGCCAATGAAACTAACCTGCGGGAACTGATGGGACGATGGGTCAAGGTGAGAGGACATGTGGTTAGTAGAATTCGAGACCAAGCTATAAAGAATAAATTAGAATTACTTTATAATATGTAAATAGATATACAGTGATACCTTGTCTTACAAACTTAATTGGTTCCGGGACGAGGTTCTTAAGGTGAAAAGTTTGTAAGACGAAACAATGTTTCCCATAGGAATCAATGGAAAAGTGATTAATGCGTGCAAGTCCAAAATTCACCCCTTTTGCCAGCCGAAGCGCCCGTTTTTGCGCTGCTGGGATTCCCCTGAGGCTCCCCTCCATGGGAAACCCCACCTCTAGACTGTGTTTTTGTGATGCTGCAGGGGAATCCCAGCATCGCAAAAATGAGCGCTTTGCTGGCAACGGAAGTCTGGAGGTGGGTTTCCCAGCGAAGGGAGCCTCAGTGAAATCGCAACATCGCAAAAACACCAAAGTCCTCGAAACCCCACCTCCGGACCTCTGTGTTTTTGCGATACTGTGATTTCACTGAGGCTCTCCCCCCACCTCCAGACTTCCGTTGCCAGCGAAGCGCCCATTTTTGCGCTGCTGGGATTCCCCTACTGGGATTCCCCTGCAGCATCACAAAAACACGGAAGTCCGGAGGGGAGTTTCCCATGGAGGGGAGCCTCAGGAGAAACCCAGCAGCAAAAAAAGTGGGGTTCACTGGCAACAGACGTCCGGAGGCAGGGCATCCCAGCGGTGGCAGTGGGTTTGTAAGGTGAAAATAGTTTGTAAGAAGAGGCAAAAAAATCTTAAACCCCGGGTTTGTATCTCGAAAAGCTTGTATGACGAGGCGTTTGTAAGAGGAGGTATCACTGTATTGCTCTTGAGTTAAAATGGTGCATAGAAAATACGCCCCCATTTTGGTGGAGGGGTATGAATGTTGTTTGGTGGTGGGAACTTGGAGCATTGAGCACACTATTATGTGTTGTGTGAATGTTTTAATATTATAAAAATCAATTAAAAATTATATTTTAAAAAAAAAGCAAAAAAAATTCAGAGTCGCTTGGCAAACGACTCATGTTTACAACGGTGGTGGCATTTCCGCCATCACGTGGTCCTCCTTTTCGTGACCTTGTGACCAGGAAAGTCCATGGGGGAAGAGCGACTTTTAGGCTCGATTGTGGTGGTGGGTACCACGGACAACCCATAAGGATTATGACAGGAGGGAGGGTATGGGCCACTTGAGGGGTCTCCCCTTCCATGTTGGGAATGAAGGTAGCTGGGAAGTTACGACAGATGTGTTATTCGAGATCTGTTCTTCTTCTCCCCCTTGAAGGTTGTCTTTGGCGTTACATCAGAGCCAGCATGTCTCTCTCTGGCTACTTGCCCCCTCTCTGCGATCCCAAAGATGGACATCTCCTCATGGACGGCGGTTACATCAATAACCTCCCAGGTACTCTGAGATAGATCCCTCTTCCTTTTGTCATGAGATTCTTGTCCGTCCATGAATTCCTGCAGCGTCGGTGGCCTCGGCATCCAGGAAAGCTGCCAAATTTAATTTAATTTAGAGAGAGAGAGAGAAGAGGAGAGAGAGAGAGAGAGGAGAGAGAGAAAGAGAGAGAGAGAAGAGAAAGAGAGAGAGAGAGAGAAAGAGAGAAGAAAGAGAGGAGAGAGAGAGAAAGAGAGAAGAGAGAAGAGAGAGAAAGAGAGAGAGAGAGAAGAAAGAGAAGAGAAAGAGAGAGAGGAGAGAGAAAGAGAGAAGAGGGAAGAAAGAGAGAGAAAGAAGGAGAGAGAAGAGAGAGAGAGAAGAAAGAGAGAGAGAGAAGAGGAGAGAGAGAAGAGACAGAGAGAAGAGAAAGAGAGAGAGGAGAGAGACGGCGCCTTTTCTTCGCTATGGTGACTCCTCGACTGCCCAGAGCGAAGGGAGAGTTTCTTTTCTCTGGGCGCTGGCAGAGATTTATCCCCTGTCCAAGCACCCAGAGAAAGGAAAATGCTTCGTTCGCTCTGGGCTGCCAAAGCCTCCTTAAGTGTCACCAAAAGGCTCCTCTGTCAGCCCAGATCGCCGGGATTAAAGGGAGAATGGCAGGAAACTGGCCGGGCCTTCATGCCGCTCTCAAATTTCTTGGGAATTTTTTCTGGGCTCGGGTTATTAAGTAGAAAATGGTTCTTAAGAAGAGGCAAAAAAATCTTGAACATCCGGTTCTTATCTAGAAAAGTTCTTAGGTAGAGGCGTTCTTAAGTAGAGGTACCACTGTATTTGAGGAGCTGCCGCAGAGAAGAGGTTAGAGGGCCATTCGTCTGGAAGAGAGGATAGGTTCTCCTGTGTCATCAGGGGAGGTTGGACTAAATGACCTTCAAGGTCCCTTTCCACTCTCTCTAATTCCACGTCCAGTCCCAACATCTTCCTGCTGTGTTTGTGATGGTCTATTGCAAAATAGACCGAGGCCCCCGAAGGAAAGTCCTTCATCCAAGGACAATCCAATCCTTCGCGCGGCCCGTGACGGATTCGAATCTGGCTTTTGTCCGTTGTTTGGTCTCCCGGCTCTTCTCGAGGTCCACCGTGTTCCAACCATCCTCTTATTGAAAAGAGGAGCGAACAAAAACTCTCGGTCGGCGTCAGCCGGAGCGCGATTGTTGTTTCTTTTGAGAACGGAGCCTCATTGTGCGGCGAGCGGATTTGCAAAAAACCCCGAGCTGCTAAATCTCTCGCTCCGTCGCCCAGCCGGGAACTGAAAAACGGCACTTTGTGGTGGCTGTATTCTCCGGGACTCTTTCAAATTCCTTTCCCTTCTCACCCTCGCCTCCCTGAGGGGGACGCTGAGTCACTTCTTCCTTACAAAGAGCCCTTTCTTCCTCCAAAGACATCCTTTTCAAGGCTGGGTTTCCATGGAGGCCTCATGGATTACCTGAATTTGGCTTGGAGAGCCGGAGAATGGGATAGTTTGGGGAAAAGAACTTTTTTCCTGGCTGACCCTGGAGTCTTGTTTGAAATATCTCGTCTGGAGGAATTAGAATACAAGATGACGCTCGCTCTGTCAAAGACCTTGGAGTACTCCTATCCAACGACCTACCGTATTTTTTGGAGTATAAGACACACCTAAGTTTTTGGGGAGGAAAATAGGGAAAAGAATCTGCTTATCAGGTATTCATCTGGCTAGTATCCTTATCTCTGGTCAGCTTCAACACATTATTTTATCCCCTGGTTAAGGGCTTTAAAAAAACTATTCGGAAAGAGTAACAATGAAAAGCTTGCAAGCCGGTAAGAGCTGGGAACATCATTAGCACCTAGTAAGAAACATTTGGAGCAGGTAGAACGATGGAAAAAACCCTGCAAAGACTTAGGGCTTGGAAAAGATTATTTGCAGAGAGTAACAATGAAAGAGCTTGCAAGCCAGTAAGAGCTGGGAACATTGTTTGCATCTGGTTAGGGCTTTAAAAAAACTATTTGGAGAGAGTAACAATGAAAGAGCTTGCAAGCCAGTAAGAGTTTCTTTAGCACCTGGAAAGAAACATTCAGGCCAAATAGAGCAATGGAAAAAACCCGGAAAAGACTTAGGGCTTGCAAAACATTCTTTGCAGAGAGTAACAATGAAAGAGCTTGCAAGCCAGTAAGAGCTGGGAACATCATTAGCATCTGGAAAGAAACATTGGGAGCAAGTTAGACCAAATGGGGAAAAAAATCCTGCAAAGACTTAGGACTTGGAAAACATTCTTCGCAGAGAGTAACAATGAAAGAGCATGCAAGTTGGTAAGTGCTGGGAACATTGTTACCATCTGGTTAAGGGCTGGAAATAAACTTATTTGGAGCAAATTAGAGCAATGAAAAACAACCTGCAAAGACTTAGGGCTTGGAAAACATTATTTGCAGAGAGTAACAATGAAAGAGACTGCAAGTTAAGAGCTGGGAAGATCATTAGCAGCTAGTTAGGGCTGGGAAAAAAGAGTATAAGATGCAGCCTCTTTAGGTAGGGAAAAAGTGCGTCTTATACTCTGAAAAATACGGTAAAGTGCTAGAGGCCCCTGAAACAACCTTGCCAGAAAAACACTAGGAGTTGTTAACGGAGTCCACGGAGATGGGCGGCATGCAAATCCAATAAATAAATAAATAAAATCTAATCTTAACGTAGCATCTTCTCTGAGGTCCCCTTCCCAACTCCGTCGTTCTGCTTTCTCCCGACAGCGGACGTTGCAAGATCCATGGGAGCCAAAATCGTCATTGCCATCGACGTGGGCAGCCGAGACGACACGGACCTCACCAATTACGGAGACGCGCTCTCGGGCTGGTGGCTGCTGTGGAAACGGTGGAACCCGTTAGTGGAGAAAGTGAAGGTGAGGTGGTTGAACGGTTGCACCTCGAGGACTAGCCGCAAAAGGCAGGATGACTACCCTCCCCCGTTCACACTGAACCGGTCCTCGACTTACAACCCCTTCATTTAGCGACTGCTCAAAGTTACAACAGCACTGAAAAAGTGACTTGTGACCGGTCCTCGCATTTACGACCATGGCGACATTTCCCCCACAGTCACGTGAAAATTCAGGGGCTTGGCCACCGGATTCTGTTTTATTGTGGTTGCATGACTTTGGGGGTTACGTGGTCTTCATTTGGTATCATCTCAACCGTGTTTGCTTAACACACTTAACAACCGCATTAATTTGCTTAAGAATTGTGGCCAAAAAAAGAGAGCTTGTAACATCCCCCGCAACTGACTTAACAACCGCCTTGCTTAGGTATGGATTCTGCTCCCCATTGTTGTCGTAAGTTGAGGACTAAGCGCAATGATATCTCTCTCTCCTTTCTTTTTATTTCTCCTTCTTTTTTCCATTTTTCTTTCTCTTTCTCCATTTTCTTTCTTATTTTTTCTTTCTTTTTCTTTCTCTTTTTTATTTCCTTTCTTTCTCTTTCTCTTCTTTTCCTTTTTTCCTTTTCCTTTTTTCTTTTTATTTCTCTTTCTCTTCTTTTTCTTTCTTTCTTCCTTTCTCTTCTTTTCCTCTCTTCTTTTCCTTTTTCCTTTTTGTTTTTTCTTTCTTTTCCCCCCCCCCTTTCTTCTTTTTCTTTCTCTTCTTTTTCCTTTTCCTTTTCCTTTCTATTTTTCTTCTTTTCCTTTCTTTCTCTCTCTTCTTTCTTTCTCTTTTTCTTTCTTTTTCTTTTCTTCCTTTTTTCTTTTCCCCCCTTTTTTCTCTTTCTTTCTCTTCTTTTTCTTTTTCCCTTTTCCTTTCTTCTTTTCCTTTTCCTTTCTCTTCTTTTTCTTTCTCTCTCTTCTCTTTCTTTCTTTCTCTTTTCCTTTTTTCCCTTTTTTTTCTTTTTTCTTTCTCTTTCTCTTCTTTTTCTTTTTTTGGGGAGGCAGGTGCTGAACATGGCCGAGATCCAGACTCGACTGGCCTACGTCTGTTGTGTCCGGCAGTTGGAGATGGTGAAGAGCAGCGACTATTGCGAATATATCCGGCCGCCCATCGATCGCTACGGGACGCTGGACTTTGGGAAATTCGATGAAATCTGTGTGCGTTGCGATAATTTCATTATTGGCAAAAAATATGTCACATACGTGTGTGTGTGTGTGTATGTATAATAGACTCATAGGATGAAGGGACCTCAAAGGTCTTCTAGTCTAACCCTTTGCTCAAGGCAGGAGACCTTATTCCCTCCCCGTGCAATGATCACTGGGGAACAACAATTTATTGGGTGAATGTTAGTGAATGTTTTTTAAAATATTTTAGAATTTTTAAATTTTTTAAATTATATTAACTGGATCTATTGTATTGTTATGTCTACTATATATGCTGCGAGCCGCCCCGAATCCTCGGAGAGGAGCGGCATAAAAATCCAATTAAATGAAATAAATGAAATGAAATCTTCCTTGACAGGTGCCAAGATTTAACGGGAAATTTGTCTGTCTGTCTATCTATCTATCTCTCTGTCCAACTATATCTATCTATCTATCTATCTATCTATCTATCTATCTATCTATCTATCTATCTATCTATCTATCTTTCTTTCTTTCTTTCTTTCTCATCAATCTGTGTCTGTCTGTCTATCTATCTATCTATCTATCTATCTAATCTATCTATGTATCTATCTATCATCTATTCTATCTATCTATCTATCTATCTATTTCTTTCTCATCTATCTAATCTATCTATCTATCTATCTATCTATCTATCTATCTATCTATCTATCTAATCTATCTATGTATCTATCTATCTATGTATCTATTCTATCTATCTATCTATCTATCTATCTATCTATCTATCTATCTATCTATCTATCTATCTATCTATCTATCTATTTCTTTCTTATCTATCTATCTCTATCTATCTATCTATCTATCTATCTATCTATCTATCTATCTATCTATCTATCTATCTATCTATCTAATCTATCTATCCTATCCTATCCTATCCTATCTATCTATCTATCTATCTATCTATCTATCTATCTATCTATCTATCTATCTATCTATCTATCTATCGGATTTATATGCGGCCCCTCTCCGAAGTTAGCAAGATGGCTCGTGTCAGAAATGCAATTTGATGCTCACGTTGCAACCTCATAATTCTCCTAAGGTGTAGAGGGGGAAAAAACTTGACGTGGTAGGAGAAAACTAACTACAGTTTTGAAACCAGCATGCCTAATTAACTACAAAAAAGCTCAGAAATCAAACTCAACAGAAATTGTGTTACAAATTGTTCCTCCGCGATATATCCTGTCTGTTTTCGAGCACCTCCAGTTAACCGGCCTAGAGCTCACCCACACATCCCAATTCTATAAATTTCAGCAACTGGTTTCCAAGCCCCCCCCCCTCCAACAGCTGGCCGAGTTTTTCACGTTTTCCTTCCCCTTCAGGAAGTCGGCTACCAGCACGGAAGGACGGTTTTTAACGTTTGGTGCCGGAGCGGAGTGCTGGAGAAAATGCTGAAAGACCGTCAGGAAAGTTGCCAGTCGAAGCCATCATCCGTGAGTATCGCTATGTTGTGTGTGTGATTGTTTGTTTGTGTGTGTGTGTGTTTGAGAAGCCAGCTCAACCAAGGCCTCCTTCCAGTTTTAAATTTTATCAATTTTTTTTAAAAAAAATTAATTACATTTCTTAGCGCTTAATAAAACATCGCGTCGTCTGGGTATTTAATTCACTTAACGATACTGCTTCCATCCTTCATCTCAACTGCTGATAAAATAGATTCCATATTTGACAGTATTCTATTAATAGGAAAGTGAACCCAAGAACAAGGGGACACAATCTGAAGTTAGTTGGGGGAAAGATTAGAAGTAATGTGAGAAAATATTATTTTACTGAAAGAGTAGTAGAAGCTTGGAACAAACTTCCAGCACACGTGGTTGGCAAATCCACAGGAACTGAATTTAAACATGCCTGGGATAAATATATATCCATCCTAAGATAAAATACAGGAAATAGTATAAGGGCAGACTAGATGGACCAGGAGGCCTTTTTCCGCCGTCAATCTTCTAGGTTTCTACTTCTCCTTTCGGTTTAATTTTCAATGTCAAACTGTCCGTTTCTGCGCAATTGGGTCTCTTGTTCACTGACTCCTCACCTGGCGGCGTTTCTTCTCTCCCCCCCCCCAATGTCAGGAGCTGCTAACCTTTTGAGGGTCCCCCAGTGGCCAGTGTCGTTTTTAATTCCTACGGAAAATGCAACCGTTCAGTTCGGTCGAGGATGCTCTCGACACGAAATGCTTTAGTCGTTGCTTTAGTCAGGCAAGATTCTGTCTGCAGGCGAATGACAAGACAGTTTGTTGGTTCTTGGGCCTGACCATGACCCAGTGCTCATTCTTCCTTCCTTCCTTCCTTTCTTTACTTCTTCTTTCAGTACGTGACCTGCCCGACAACCTCTTTCACGGATTTGGCCGAAATCGTCTCCCGAATCGAACCGGTGAAGGCCATCATAATGGATGGTGAGCAAACAGAGGGAAGGGAGGGAGGGAGGGATGGAGACAGACCATTCTCCAATAAAGTGGTACCTCTACTTAAGAACGCCTCTACTTACTATCTAGAACTTTTCTAGATAAGAACCGGGTGTTCAAGATTTTTTTGCCTCTTCTCAAGAAACATTTTCAACTTACAAACCCAAGCTTCCGAAACTGTAACCAGAAAAGGCGGGGAGAAGCCTCTGTGGGGCCTCTCTAGGAATCTCCTGGGAGGAAACAGGGCCGGAAAAGGCAGGGAGGAGCCTCCGTGGGGCCTCTCTAAGAATCTCCTGGGAGGAAACAGGGCTGGAAAAGGCAGGGAGGAGCCTCCGTGGGGCCTCTCTAAGAATCTCCTGGAAGGAAACAGGGCTGGAAAAGGCGGAGAGAAGCCTCCATGGGGCCTCTCTAAGAATCTCCTGGGAGGAAGCAGGGCCGGAAAAGGCAGGGAGGACCCTCCGTGGGGCCTCTCTAAGAATCTCCTGGAAGGAAACAGGGCCAGAAAAGGCAGGGAGGAACCTCCGTGGGGCCTCTCTAGGAATCTCCTGGGAGGAAACAGGGCCGGAAAAGGCAGGGAGAAGCCTCCGTGGGGCCTCTCTAGGAATCTCCTGGGAGGAAACAGGGCCGGAAAAGGCAGGGAGGAGCCTCCGTGGGGCTTCTCTAAGAATCTCCTGGAAGGAAACAGGGCTGGAAAAGGCGGAGAGAAGCCTCCATGGGGCCTCTCTAAGAATCTCCTGGGAGGAAACAAGGCCGGAAAAGGCAGGGAGGAGCCTCCGTGGGGCCTCTCTAGGAATCTCCTGGGAGGAAACAGGGCCGCTTTGATCGTGGCTTAAAAACAAACCCTCTTCTCCCATTCAGACGAATCCGACTACCAGACCGAATACGAAGAGGAGATTTTCGACATCCAGAAAGATGACTATGTCAATTTCCTGAGTAGCCAAACCGAAGAATATTCTGACTACGTAAGCATAACAACCCTATTATAACTTTTGGGGGTCTCCCTGTCAGAGCCCTCCCCCCCCTGTCCATCCCCAGAATCATCAAATTTGTAAGGATTAGAGAGATCAAACCACGATCTCTCAGAATGTCGCCAGGACGAGATCCCCTTCAAAGCCCAATCGAATAAAAATTTCCTCTTTTTTTTTAATCACCAGCAGGATCAAGAAATCCGCCTGCGAAAACCTATCCGCGGCGACTCCGAAGACAGCCAACAAGCAGCGGAAGAGGAGCAACTCTAAGGCCCGTTTCGGCTCACCTGGCTATCGCCTCCTCTTCCCCCCATCCCTCGTTGCCAACTTCCTTAGCGGAGAAGCCGTGGCCAACTTCTCCCCCTCCCCACCGCCATTTCTCGGTATAAAAAAACCCAAGATCCACCCCTCCCCAAAAGCGATTGGCATCCGCTGACAGACAGACCGGGCCCTCCATCCGCCTCTTTGCAAACTCTCTCGGCGTCTGCGGAAACGCGATTTCGGGATGTTGGGGAAAGGAGCGTTTTTTGCACTGGCTTGAAAGGACCGAGGAGGAAAGCGGAAGGTGGACGGACTCCTGGGCATTCTTCAGCCCCCTTCCCCGGATCTCGACGAGTTTATCTCGGGCGGCGGCATCTCCAAGGGGCAACAAAAGGTTTCTCCCGGGAATTGGCAGTTAGCGTCGGGGAACGCATTCTGCTCACGGCCCGACGTCTTGAACTGGAAGCCCCCTGACGGATGTGAGCGTACGGGACAAAAGCAGTGACTTTCACACAAACATTCGTTCGAACAGCAATGCACTTTCTTGGGTTCCTGAGAGAGGCTGGAATTTTTTTTTTTCCCAAAGCTTCCTAAAAACTTCGCCGGGAAAACCCTCAGCTTATTTATATACCGGCGTCCCTTTCAGATAATGCTCTCCTCTCCACCCGCGGCCGTTCCTGTGTCATTATACCGCCAAATCTCTCTCTTTCCCCTCCGCCTTTCGCCACCACCTCTCCTCAGGGGTTCTTAAAAAGAGAATAATAATAATAATAATAAAAGCTGGAAAAACCGTATCCTGGCGTGCAACCACACCTCTTTACCCAGAAATCCTCACTTATATACAGTGGTACCTCATGATACGAACCCCTCGTCTTTCGAACAACCCGAGATACGAACCCGGGGTTCAGAAATTTTTTGCCTCTTCTTACGAACTTTTTCCTTCTTACGAACCTGCCATTGCCGCCGCCGAGAAGCCCCGCCGCCCGGCTGTCACCTTTTAAAACAGCCGGGGGGGCTTCTCGGCAGTCTCCCGAATGCCGAACCCGGAAGTTCAGGTTCAGGAGGATGCTGAGAAGCCCCCCGGCTGTTTCAAAAGGTGACAGCCGGACGGTGGGGCTTCTCAGCGGCCTCCCGAACCCGAATTTTTGCCGAATTTCCGGGTTCGACTTTCGGGAGGCCGCCGAGAAGCCCCGCCGCCCGGCTGTCGTCTTTTGAAACAGCTGGGGGGCTTCTCGGCGGCCTCCCGAACCCGGAAGTTCGGCAAAAATTCGGGTTCTGGAGGCCGCTGAGAAGCCCTTATGGGAAACAATGTTTCGTCTTATGAACCTTTTGTCTTACGAACCTCCCCCGGGAACCAATTAGGTTCGTAAGACGAGGTATTACTGTACTGCCTGGGTGTGGTCAACTGTTTCCTAAATATATTCACTGTCTAGACCAGTGATGGCAGACCTATAGCATTGGGGCCGCAAGCGGCACGCGGAGCCATATCTGAAGGCGCCAGTACAGGGGCCATTGGGATGTGCACGCGGCTGCCTGTTCCCAATGCGTGCGTGTGCGCCCTTGCAAGAGATTCAACTTCTGTGTATGCACCGCAAGCTAACTCACATCCTTGTGCGCATGAGATTTCACCTATTTTTGGCGTTTTCCTTCTGGTGCATGCGCGGAAGCAAAGAAATCGCCGAAAATAGACGAAATCTCTTACACATGAGCATCTTCGCGCAAGAATTTCCTTGTGGCGCATACACAGAAGCCAGATCTTGCACCGATGCATGCCCGCGTAAAACCTACGCATGCTCACGACAGTCTCGGAGAGCGCATTGTTAGCACCAAAAACGAGTGGCCCTTCACTGGAGGGCAGGCGACACGTTGCCTTACGTTGGTTCCAGCGCGCATGGGCATGCTGGTCAGCTGATTTTTGTCCTTCTTTTCGGCGGTTTTCGCTCTCCCCGGGGTTTAGGGAAGCCGCCTGAATTCTGGGGACGGCGAAAAATGGCCGAAGGGACCTACTGGAAGTCCGGAGGCTTCAGTGAGGCCTGTGCAAATGTGTGGGAGGGGCAGTGTGGTGGCACCCGAGCGAATTAAAGGTTCGTCATCACTGCGTTTAGGGCAGTGATGGCGAACCTATGGCACGGGTGCCACAGGTGGCACGCAGAGCCATGTATACTGGCACATGAGCCGTTGCCCTAGCTCAGCTCCAATGTGCATGTGTGTGCCGGACAGCTGATTTGTGGCTCGCACAGAGGCTCCAGGAGGGCGTTTTTGGCTTCCAGACAGCCTCTGGTGGGATGGGGGAGGGCGTTTTTACCCTCCCCTGGCTCCAGGGAAGCTTTTGGAGCCTGGGATGGGTGAAACAGGAGCCTATTGGGCCCACCAGAAGTTGGGAAACAGGACGTTTCCGGCCTCCAGAGGGCCTCTGGGGGGCTGGGGAAGCTGTTTTCGCTCTCCCCAGACATTGAATTATGGGTGTGGGCACGCGCGCATGCACAAGGAAAAAAACGTTCGCCATCACTGGTTTAGGGTATTCTGCGTTTTGGAAATCAATCCGCAGAAAGGGACGGCATTTGAGGGCGGTGAGCACGGGGTAGAGGGGGATGGTATTAATTGCGATACAGGAAATCCTTCCGCCGTGGTGCCCGAAATTGCTGTTGCTAAGCGGGAGGCGTCCTACGTGTGGGTTGCCACCCCTTGGTTTGACAACCTTTCTCGCCACGCGTCGTTGCGGTTGTTCAGTTTGCCACACAGTCGGTAGAAGGTCCCAAACGAGGATCACTTCACAGCTACAACCCAGAGCTGAAATGCTTCTGGTTCAAGAGGGCCGTAACGCACCATGAAGCGGTATATAAGTCTAAGTACTTCTTTCTTTCTTTCTTTCTTTCTTTCTTTCTTTCTTCCTTCCTTCCTTCCTTCCTTCCTTCCTTCCTTCCTTCCTTCCTCTTTCCTTCCTTCCTTCCTTCCTTCCTTCTTTCTTTCTTCTTTCTTTCTTCTTTCTTAATTTCTTCTTTCTTTCTTCTTTCTTAATTTCTTCCTTCATTTCTTTTTTTATTTCTATCATTATCTTTCTATCTATCTATCTATCTATCTATCTATCTATCTATCTATCAATCTATCTAATGAAAACTATCCATCTACATTATTTTCTATAGCTATCCATACGTTTTCTATTTTTCTATCTACCTACCTATCTATGGTATCTATCTATCTATCTATCTATCTATCTATCTATCTCTATCTATCTATCTATCTATCTATCTAATCTAATTTATTTATTTATTTTGTCCAATACATAATACACATTGAAGAGAATAGATATGTAATAATATAAATAAAGAAAAGAATAGAAGAAAAGATATAAAAGTATAGGTGAACATATTAGAAAGGAAGAAAAGTTAAATGAGATAAGGAGAGACAATTGGACAGGGGACGGAAGGCACACTGGTGCACTTATGCACGCCCCTTACTGACCTCTAAGGAACCTGGAGAGGTCAATCGTAGATAATCTAAGGGGAAAATGTTGGGGGTTAGGGGTTGACACTACTGAGTCAGGTAATGAGTTCCACACTTCGACAACTCGGTTGCTGAAGTCATATTTTTTACAGTCAAGTTTGGAGCGGTTAATATTAAGTTTGAATCTGTTGGGTGCTCTTGTGTTGTTGCGATTGAAGCTGAAGTAGTCATTGACAGGTAGGACGTTGCAGCATATTTTCTTTATCTATATCCATCCATCCATCCATCTATCTATCCATCCATCCTTCTGAGCCGTGGTGGCACAGTGGTTAGAGTGCAGTACTGCAGGCTATTTAGGCTGCCTGCCTGCAATTTGGCAGTTCAAATCTCACCAGGCTCAAAGTTGACTCCACCGTCTGTCCTTCCGAGGTCGGTTAAATTAGGACCTGGATTGTTTGGGGTAGCAAGAGGCTGACTGTCAACCGCTTAAGAGAGGGTTGAAAAGCGCCGGCATATAAGTGCCTCTGGCTATTTCCATTTCCATAGCTCCTCCATTGAAACTGAGACGGAATTCCCTGTTGTAAAAAAGGAAGGGAATCTCTTCCAACCCTTTGGATCGCCCGTTGATGGTTGACAAGGTGTCCTCTCGTTTTTCTGCCTCTTTTGAGCTCGTGCAAAGTGGAACCGAGGACTCAGCCCTGGGCTGCACCCTGCTAAAACCAGACTTAGAAACACGGAATCATAGAAGATTGACGGCAGAAAAAGACCTCATGGTCCATCTAGTCTGCCCTTATACTATTTCCTGTGTTTTATCTTAGAATGGATCTATGTTTATCCCAGGCATGTTTCAATTCAGTGACTATGCATTGAACAACCACGTCTGCTGGAAGTTGGTTCCAAGCCTCTACTACTCTTTCAGTCAAATAATATTTTCTCACGTTGCTTTTGATCTTTCCCCCAACTAATCTCAGATTGTGGCCCCCTGTTCTTGTGTCCACTTTCCTATTAAAAACACTTCCTTCCTGAACCTTATTTAACCCTTTAACATATTTAAAAGTTTCGATCGTGTCCCCCCTTTGCCTTCTGTCCTCCAGACTATACAGATTGAGTTCATGAAGTCTTTCCTGATACGTTTTATGCTTAAGACCTTCCACCATTCTTGTAGCCCGTCTTTGGACCCGTTCAATTTTGTCAATCTCTTTTTGTAGGTGAGATCTCCAGAACTGAACACAGTATTGTTCCAAATGTGGTCTCACCAGCGCTCTATATAAGGGGATCACAATCTCCCTCTTCTTGCTTGTTATACCTCTAGCTATGCAGCCAAGCATCCTACTTGCTTTCCCTACCGCCCGACCACACTGCTCACCCATTTGGAGACTGTCAGAAATCACGACCCCTAAATCCTTCTCTTCTGAAGTTTTTGCTAACACAGAACTGCCAATGCAATACTCAGATTGAGGATTCCTTTTCCCCAAGTGCATTATTTTACATTTGGAAACATTAAACTGCAGTTTCCATATATAGTATATTTTTTTGTAGGTGAGGTCTCCAGAACTGGCTTTCCATCTGATGTCATCAACAGACTGGAAACACCAAGCGATGGATATCTGGGCAAGGGGGCGAAAAAATCGACACCCTACAACCCAGCACTTGTGTAGGCAACCCGTTCCTAGAGAATGCGATGTGAATGTGGCGTCGTTTTTTTTCCCTCCTTCCTCCAAGAAACAGATGGATCAGTTGAGACTTGAGAACAAGCAAAGGCTGGAAAGGTATAAATAAGTTTTGCTGCTGACGTCTTCAATTGCATTTCTCGGAAAGTGCAGCCAAGCAAAAAAAAAATAAAACAAATGGAAAAAAAGAACCCTTTTCTAAACCACCATTCAAACTGGAGAGACAACTTGGACACAAGATGGTCTTTCCGCAGAAGCACCATCAAGTCTTTTAGAATAGAATAGAATAGAATAGAATTCTTTATTGGCCAAGTGTGATTGGACAAACAAGGAAATTGTCTTCGGTGCATATGATCTCAGTGTACATAAAAGAAGATTGTCACAGGGGTCAAATAAGCAATGGAGAAAAAACCAATATTAATAAAAATCTTAGGATACAAGCAACAAGTTACAGTCATACAGTCCTAAGTGGGAGGAAATGGGTGATAGGAATGATGAGAAAAAAAACTAGTAGTAATAGTAGTGCAGACTTACTAAATAGTTTGACAGTGTTGAGGGAATTATTTGTTTAGCAGAGTGATGGCGTTCGGGGGGAAAAACTCCTTGTGTCTAGTTGTCTTGGTGTGCAGTGCTCTGTAGCAACATTTTGAGGGTAGGAGTTGAAACAATTTGTGTCCAGGATGCGAGGGGTCAGTAAATATTTGACTCATGCAGTATTTATTTATCTATCTATCTATCTATCTATCTATCTATCTATCTATCTATCTATCTATCTATCTATCTATCTATCTATCTATCTATTAGATTTGTATGCCGCCCCTCTCTGTAGACTCGGGGCGGCTCACAACAATAACAAGAACAATGTAAAAAACAAATCTAATAATTAAAAAAAACACTAAAAACCCCATTATTAAAAGCAAACACACACACAAACATTCCATGTATAAACTGTATAGGCCCCGGGGGAGATGTGTCAATTCCCCCATGCCTGACGGCAGAGGTGGGTTTTAAGCAGCTTACGAAAGGCAAGGAGGGTGGGGGCAGTTCTAATCTCCGGGGGGAGCTGGTTCCAGAGGGTCGGGGCCGCCACAGAGAAGGCTCTTCTCCTGGGTCCCGCCAAATGACATTGTTTAGTCGACGGGACCTGGAGAAGGCCAACTCTGTGGGACCTAACCGGTCGCTGGGATTCGTGCGGCAGAAGGCGGTCTACAGTATACAGGTCCTCAATGAATAAGGAAAAAGGGTTCTGCTTTGGGTCTGAGAAGCCATGGTTCAAAATCTCGGGGTGTGTTTCTAGTCCACCTGAACCATAATGAACGAGGTGCTTTCATAAATAAGAGTTGTTTTATTTCTCCTAGCCAAGGAAATTAGCCCAACATTCCTGGGCCAGCTGGAAGGAAACAGCAAAGGAAAGTGTTCTAGAAACAAGGGATCCAATTTATTGGATCCTAGCAAATTGAACTAAATCCTTGCCGATAATGAAAAATCCAAGCGGAAACCGCAGCACGCCGAGCTGTTTTGCAAGATACTTCCTCAATTCAGGCTTATTATTTTTTCCCCCTGGATTCTCTTTTCCAATCCCGTATTTAACAAGTCAGCATTTTTGAGCCCATTAAAAAACGTTCCATTCTTTTTGCCTTCCTATCTTTAGCCACATCGAAGGGAAACAGGTTTCGACAACACACACGACGGCCAGGTCAAATCTCTTCTCCCCTCCCCACTCTCTGGTGGGCCCTTTGTGCTATTTCGGCTACCTGGCCCACCTTGCCTCCGAATTTTGGTAAATGAAACGCAAGGGATGGCTGCTAAAAATAGGGAGGCTGAATTAGAGGATTGTTTTAAAGCTAGCATCCTCGGTGTTCCAGCGGACAACCTGTTTGGGGAAAGGCTTCCTGCTGGCCCCCTCTCCTCCACTTCCCCAACACATGGATCTGTTGCTTTGGGAAGACTGTTCCTGGATTGCTGCATGCGTAGCCAGCGCGATTTCGGTAAAAATTACCAGTTTTTTGCTTCTGCACAGGCGCAGAAGCAAAAAACCCAGCCATTTTTATCCAAAACTCGCTGTCGCAAAGACGTCAACGCGATATTTCAGCTCCTGCACATGCACAGCAGCCAAATCTTGCTGCGGAAGCAAACCCCCCCCCCCGGAAATCTCATGCGCGCATCTTTGCGCAAGATTTGGCTTCTGCGCACTGGGGCAGGCTCCCGGCGCATTCCGGTAGGGCTGAAATTGGTAGCCCACGCCTGCCCCAAGGAGTAAAGCGGGGGGTTTTTTGCACCAAATAATAGCACACAGCACAGAGTAGGAGATATGAAGTGCATATAACAAACCCTTAAGAAACACTGTGGAAAGATATTGAACCGGGATGAAAAGGAAGGAGGAGAGAGACGGAGGTCATGAGACAAACGTAAGTCTCCCGAAAGCTAAGAAGAGGAAATATGAGGAAGTGTATGTAGCACTTGCCTTCACTGTGACTATGGTAGGAGACGAGGAAAGACCGGGATGTTTAATGTGTCTAAAAATGTTGGCAGCGGACAGCATGAAGCCAAATAATTTAAGGCATCATTTAGTTGTTGTGTTTTAGCTAAGTGTGTGTATTACCTACTGTCTGCCCTTGTTAGTTGTATACGGTTTGCTGTCATGCCCTTTGTTAAAAGGGCATTATAAATAAACATTTATTATTGTTATAATAATAATAATAATAATAATAATAATAATAATAATAATAATGATAATTTATTGGATTTGTATGCCGCCCCTCTCCGTAGACTCGGGGCGGCTAACAACAATGATAAAAACAGCATGTGACAATCCAATAATAAAACAACGAACAACCCTTATTATAAAACCAAACATACACACAGACATACCATGCATAACTTGTAATGGCCTAGGGGGAAGGAATATCTCAACTCCCCCATGCCTGGCAGTATAAATGAGTCTTGAGTAGTTTACGAAAGACAGGGAGGGTGGGGGCAATTCTAATCTCCGGGAGGAGTTGGTTCCAGAGGGCTTGGGCCGCCACAGGGAAGGCTCTTCCCCTGGGGCCCGCCAAATGACATTGTTTAGTTGACGGGACCCGGAGAAGGCCAACTCTGTGGGACCTTATCGGTCGCTGGGATTCGTGCAGTAGCAGGCGGTTCTGGAGGTAGTCTGGTGCAAAGCCATGTAGGGCTTTAAAGGTCATGACCAAAACTTTGAATTGTGACCAGAAACTGATCGGCGGCCAATGCAAGCCACGGAGTGTTGAGGAAACATGAGCGAATCTTGGAAGCCTCACGATGGCTCTCGCGGCTGCGTTCTTCACAGACTGAAGTTTCCGAACACTTTTCAAAGGTAGCCCCATGTAGACAGTGTTGCAGTAATCGAACCTAGAGGTGATGAGGGCATGAGTGACTGTAAGCAATGACTCCCTATCCAAATAGGGCCGCAACTGGTGCACCAAACGCCCTCCTCGCCACAACCGAAAGATGACATTACACTCGAATCATGCTGATAAGCTGCTTGAGTTTTTTCAGCGAAAATGTGCAAACAGTCGTCCCGGCGGAGAATTGGGTGTGTGTAAAATGTTTACTTCTTCCTACGTGGTTGTGTGTGTGTAACAGAAAATAATTGAGAAACACTGGGTGACAAGGCCCTTTCGTTTACTTACAATGTTTTGGGAAGGCTTTAGTCAAGTTTATGCACTGCTCTATGGCTGTATACAGTGTGTCAGTCATTTCTCTGACATGGTTTTGATGTAGGGCAGTGTTACTCTCTTCCTATTTGGTTGTGAATTGAGGGGTCGGGCATATTTTTATTGTGTGTGTGTAGTGGTAGCAACTTTGCGATGGTGTTAGAACCACAGTTATGAATTCTGCATTGGCTGTTTCAGGATAGAGCCGGGATGGCGCAGTGGTTAGAGTGCAGCACTGCAGGGCTACTTTAGCTAACTGCTAGCTGTAGTTCAGCAGTTCAAATCTCACCACTGGCTCAAGGTTGACTCAGCCTTCCATCTTTCCGAGGTGGGTCAAATGAGGACCCAGATTGTTGGGGGCAAAAGGCTGACTCTGTAAAGCTTAGAGAGGCTGTATGAAGCAGTATATAAGTCTTAAGTACTATCTCCTTTCCTTCCTTCCTTCCTTCCTTCCTTCCTTCCTTCCTTCCTCCTTTCCTTCCTTCAGGTTGACTCAGCCTTCCGTCCTTCCGAAGTGGGTCAAATGAGGACCCAGATTGTTGGGGGCAAAAGGCTGACTCTGTAAAGCTTAGAGAGGGGTGTATGAAGCAGTATATAAGTCTTAAGTACTATCTCCCTTCCTTCCTTCCTTCCTTCCTTCCTTCCTTCCTTCCTTCCTTCCTTCCTTCCTCCTTTCCTTCCTTCAGGTTGATTCAGCCTTCCCTCCTTCCGAGGTGGGTCAAATGAGGACCTAGATTGTTGGAGGCAAGAGGCTGATTCTGTAAACCTCTTAGAGAGGGCTGTAAAAGCACTAGGAAGCGGTATATAAGTCTAAATGCTATTGCTATTGCTGTAGTTCTAGATAACGGGCTGAATGTCCAGCCATGGAAGGTCAAATTTTCCCAGAGTGGACAATCCCTATTAAAGGAGCACCAAACATTTGAGACTTTGAGGTGTTCCGTCTTTGGAACCGACCCCCCCCCCCCCTCAAATTAACCACCTTTCCAAGGACAGACCGGGCCAGTTCGACTAAACAGAAGACGGAGAGCCACCAAGAGAAGCCAGTGGCCGGTGGCACGTGGCCCCTTCCTTTAGGTGGACCCGGCGTGGTCTCTCCCTCTCCCCTAGCGCCGAATCTCCAACACGGAGGGTCTCGCCAACCTTTCAACCTTGTTCGCCCTCTGTCAGGCTGCTGGCAAAGCGACGCTGTCCGGGATTTCGGGGAAGGGGGTGGATGGGAGCACCCTCGCCCAGCCTTAGCGGCGCATCCCTCGCCGGGCTTGTTCCAATCCAAGCTCGGGCGCGCACGGGAGAAAAGAAGGCAAGGACAGCTGTGCCTGGGTCCTGTTTGCCGGGAGTGGAGGGGGCGCGGGGGCCGGTCTCCTCCAAATATAGGCATGCCGGTGCCCGCCCTTCCTGAGCTCCTCCTCTCCCCCCCCTGCCCTCCCCCGGCTCCTCGCCCGTAGCGGAGGAGCCGCAGTCAATGAGCAGCCGCCGTGCGCGCCGAGGGGCGGCCGGCGAAGGCGGCTCCTCCTTCTCTTCCAGCGCGCCTCGGCAGATCCGCCCGGCAGGGGTGGACCCGAGGCTGGGCATCGGGCTCAGCCGGCGGAGGCAGCGACGGGGATTGCAAGCCCGGCTCCGGGCACCAGCATGAGCGGCGGCGGCGGCTGCTGAGCGGCGGCGATGAGCCAAGGAGGAGACCATGGGCACGGCCGTCTCCAAACGCCGCTCGCTCCGCAACGAGGCCGTGGCATCGGTGGCGGCCAAAGTCAGGTGAACGGCGGGCCGGGGAAGCGGACTCGGGGGATCAGGGTGGGGGGAAGGCGTGGGGGGTGTGCCCCCCAAAAGGACGGCAGCGGAGGAAGCGGGCGGGACCCGCCGGGGGGCGCAAAACAGCCGCGCGTAAAAAGGCTGCGCGTAAAAAAGCCGGCGGGGGCGCACGCTGCGGGAAGGAAGGGCGAGTGAACCGCACCACGCGAAAAAGCCGGGAATTGGGGCGTTGGGCGTTGGGTTGGGGGCTTCGGAAGGCGCCCGGCCGGCCTTGCGAAGGACAACCCGGGCAGGAGGGACCGTCAACGGGGAAGGAAAGCGAGCGAGGGACACGCCGGTTGCTAACGCGTGTAGGAGGGAATGGGGGACGCGCGATGGAGCGACGTGCAGTGCTTGTGCTTTTGCGCTCGGGTCGAGCTGGCAAGCCGCAGCTGGGGAGCGAGGATGGGGGGGGGCTCGCCGTGGTGGGCTTGCAGGAAGCCACCAGAAAAAAAAACCCCTAGCATCTCCAGCTCCGATTAAACACTCAAGCGCTGGGTGCGGATTTGTGCCGGCGATGCCAACCTCGGTTATTGGGCTCACACTCAGCCCACTCTTAGTTAACCCGGGCGGTTTTGGCACCCCGAACCTTTCACCAGAGGGATACCCGCTGTTCCTTTTAATCAACTCCAGACCTCGAGCTGCACCCGGGCTCAATCAAGGAAGGCTGAAGCCCTTGTGTTGGGAGTTTCTTCCCGAGCTTTGAAAGCTTCTGCTGAATCCGTTCGCCCTGGGGTCTTCTCGTGTGTCGTCTCAGGCTGCTAAAACTCTGTGCCGCTGAATGCGAAGTCCTGGATTCAGGATCCAGCCGCGATTGGAGCAGGGAGAGGAGGGGAAGGGGAGAAAAAGGAGGGGAAGTGAAGAGAAAAGAAAGGAAAAGAAAAGAAAGGAATGGAAGGAGAAAGGAAAGGAAAGAAAAGGAAGGAAAGGGAAAGGGAAGGGGGAGGAGAAAGGGAAGGAAGGGAAAGAGAGGGAAGGGAATAAGAAAAGAAGAGAAGAAGAAAAGGGAGGAAAGGAAAGGGAAAGGGAGGAAAAGAAAGAAAAGAAGAGAAGAAGAAAAGGGAGCAAAGGAAAGGGAAAGGGAGGAAAAGAAAGAAAAGAAGGAAAGGAAAGGAAGGAGAAGAGGAAGAGGAAAGGAGAGGAAGGGGGAGGGGGAGGGGAATGAGGGGGAGGGAGGGGAGAAGGGAAGAGGGGGAAGAGAAGACAAGAGACATAGGGAAGGAAAGAGGAAGGAAAGAAGGGAAAGAAAGGAAGGAGTTTGACTACTAGGGCACACGTCGGTGCTGTGATCATGATGCCAAGCCATCTTAAGAAAGAAAGAGAGACTTAAAAAAAACCCTAAACCAACCCCAAACTTTTCCATACCAGCCAGCCAGAAGAGCCGCCACCGCCGCTGTTGCTCTATATTTTTTCAGCCCGGCTGTCGCTTCGCCTTGGGTCGAAATAGCAGCTGACGTGAGGTGCGAAGCACTTGGCAAGCTGCCCGGCCCTGTTGGAACATTTGTGGCCAGGCTCCAGGGAGCCCGTGGTTACTCCTTGTCAACTTTCAACTTGGTGAATGCAGCATGGAGCTGCAGCAGCATTGTCTGTGCGCAGTTCTGACATCTCTGTCCATGCATGGCATTCCAGTTGCCCTTAATCTGCCTGGTGCTATGCGGTCTTTGGTCCTCCTCCTCCTTCTCTTTGAAGACGTCCGGGTCACCTTCTTGACTCCTGTTGGCTTTAAGGGGGCAAGGTGTCACCTCCAAACTGCAGGCACCCCTAAATCCTCAGATCCTCACCAAAAATAGATCTGCTTGTCCAGAAGGGAAAAAAAGGGGAGGATTCTCTTTAGTGGTGACCCCAATCAGGCCTAATGTGTAGGGCATCCACGAAAATGTTTGGGAGTGAATTATTGGAGCAGGGGAAAAGTTATTTAGATTGGTGTTGTTTCCGACCGTTTACACGCGCAGTGAGTGTGCAATTTGCCGTGGATTTCTTTTGGATAACTCATTTGTAGGGATAAATTTTCTATCCTGGAGGTTGAGTTTAATTTCCTACTATAGAATTAACTTGCAACCTTTGGATACCTTCAGGATTTAAGGACGGCCTTCCTGCATTTAAGCTGTGATTTGAGGTCGGTTCCTACTTTTCAGTCCCTCTCAAGCGGAATTGAGAGCTTTGGTTTCTCAAGTGCGGGATTGGGTGTCTGGCGCTCTTGAGAAACAGGCTTTCAGGCTCCCAAGCGTCTAGTCCTCATTGCTCAGAATGTGCAAACCATGTGGGTGGCGCTTGTTGAATTCTCGAAAGTGATGTGAGAGGGTGTGTTTTGTGTAGGTGGGTGGTGGGTAGGGTGGATTTGAATCTCTGTTTTCAAATTCCAGTGTCTAGGCATGTATATTTACCTTCATTCAAGATAGATGGATGGATGGATGGACAGAGATAATTAGTAGATTGATAGATTGATTGATAGGTTGATAGATTGATTGATAGATAGACAGACACATAGGAACAGAATAACAGTTGGAAGGGACTGTATTTATCTTCATTCAAGATAGAGGGGTAGGTGGATAGATAGATGGATAAGATAGGTAGGTAGGTAGGTAGATGATAGATAGATAGATAGATGATAGATAGATAGATAGATAGATAGATAGATAGATAGATAGATAGATAGATAGATAGACAGACAGACAGGGGCGTACATAAGTGCACTGGTGTGCCTTTTGTCCCCTGTCCAATTGTCTTTCCTTTCTCTCACTTATCATATATATTTTCTTTCTTTCATATATCCTCTCCTCTAAGTTCACTTTATCCTTATATATATTACTACATGTCTATTTTTCTTCCTATGTATTTGTGTATTGGACAAATGAATGAATGAATAAATAAATAAAATAGGTGATAGATAGATCTTCATTCAAGATAGATAGGTAGGTGGATAGATAGATGGATGAGATATGTAGGTAGATAGATGATTTATAGATAGATAGGTAGGTAGGTAGGTAGATGATACATAGGTAGGTAGATAGATGGATAGATAGATAGATGATAGGTAGGTAGGTAGATAGACAGACAGACAGACAGACAGACAGACAGACAGATAGATAGACAGACAGATAGATAGATAGATAGGTTGACAGATAGAGCCCTCTCTAAGTGGTTTGCTCTCAACAATCCAGCTCCTCATTTTATCGACGTTGGAAGGATGGGAGGATGAGTCAACCTTGAGCCGGTCAGGATCAAATTCCAGATAGATATCAGATGGAGGGATAGATAGATAGGTAGGTAGGTAGATGATACATAGGTAGGTAGGTAGGTAGATAGATAGAAGATAGATATTCTGATAGAGAGAAATTTCCTATAGATAGAAATGGGTTCTAGAACGAGTCTGAAAGCTCGGAAGACGAAACCTCTGCTATTGCTGACCGACCCAGATTGGATCCTTCAACATTATCCTTGGACACCTATATTCATCTGCATTTTTCTCTCTTCGACCATCAAGGTTCTCCCTCCAAGGCCCTCTTCTTAAATTTCAGAAAGCGGTTAGAAAAAGAGCACCAACAGGAGATTAGAATCCAGAATGCTTCGCTTTCCTCGATCCGCCCATCTTCCAGGTTAAGAAGGAGGCCGAAATCGCTCTTAATTTCCTATAACTTGGAGATCGTCACTCTCTCTTTTTTTTCCCTGGCTGTAGCCGGCCCATAAGTCTTGATGCTGTTGAAGCATTGACGGCTCGTTCCTTTGATTTGACAAGACTGACAGCCAATGTGCCCCCTGCCCCGAAAAAATGGAGCTGCTGTTTCTAATAGCTGAACAGAATCGTGGAAAGAATTATCCCAATGTTTCCTTGTTCTTTGGTTCAGCTTTCCCACTGCCATTCCGAAAGGAAGTTATTTATCTGGTTCGACTTCCATCCCATCTTTACAACTCCAAGTGGTGTACAAAATATCCCTCCCTCGTTTTTTTTTCCCTTTCCCCGCTGCCACAAGGAATCTATCGGCTTGGACTGGGAAGAAAACGTGGAGCCCAAGGTCACCCAGCTAAATTCTGCGCCTTAAAAAAAATCTCTTGATTTCAATCGGGTCCCCTAATGCAGTGTTTCCCAACCTTGGCGACTTATTATATTTTATTTATTTATTTTGTCCAATACACAATGAGGGTTTTAGTGGGTATATATCTATACACACATAGTAAAATACATGATGAAGGTTATAGAGGAGATACTCATAGTAAAATATATCTAAGAAAGAATAGAAAAGAAGATATAGGAATAGAACATATCAATGAAGGAATAGAAGAAGAGATATAGGAATAGAAGAAAGGTAGAGGAGATATAGGAGAGCAATAGGACAGGGGACGGAAGGCACTCTAGTGCACTTGTACTCGCCCCTTACTGACCTCTTAGGAATCTGGAGAGGTCAACCGTAGATAATCTAAGGGTAAAGTGTTGGGGGTTTGGGGATGACACTATGGAGTCCGGTAATGAGCTCCACGCTTCGACAACTCGGTTACTGAAGTCATATTTTTTACAGTCAAGTTTGGAGCGGTTAATATTAAGTTTAAATCTGTTGTGTGCTCTTGTGTTGTTGTGGTTGAAGCTGAAGTAGTCGCCGACAGGCAGGACGTTGCAGCATATGATCTTGTGGGCAATACTTAGATCTTGTTTAAGGCGTCTTAGTTCTAAACTTTCTAGGCCCAGGATTGGAAGTCTAGTCTCGTAGGGTATTCTGTTTTGAGTGGAGGAGTGAAGGGCTCTTCTGGTGAAGTATCTTTGGACATTTTCAAGGGTGTTAATTGGACCTGTTCTGTTTTGGAAAGAGACCTTTTGCAGACCGATTGCCTGTCTCTTGGTCTTCCAACTCTTGTTGAACCTCTTTGGGCACAATTCAAAGTGCTGGTTATGAAGGTCTACATAGCTTAGGACCAGATTATATTTCGGACCGTCTTCTGCCTCACGTATCCTAGCAGCCAATTAGATTCCACAGAGTTGGCCTTCTCTGGATCCCATCGGCCAGACAAAGTCGGCGGGCAGGGCCTAGGGGAAGAGCCTTCTCTGGAACAAACTCTCTCCAGAGATACATAACGCCCCCTCCCTCCTGGTCTTTTGTAAAGCTTTGAAGAGCTACCTCTGCCGGTGGGTAAGGGGGCCGTGAGTTACCGGATTGTCCCTGGCTGATATGAATGATTGAATTAGATGGATGTGGAAGAGGCGTTTTAGATTTTTACTAATTTTGTATTTGTATTTATTAGATTTGTATGCCACCCCTCTCCAAAGACTCGGGGCGGCTAACAACAATAAAAAAGACAATGTAAACAAATTTAATATTAAAAACAATCTAAAAAACCCCAATTTAAAGAACCAATCATACATACAAGCATCCCATGTATAAATTCTATAAGGCTAGGGGGGTAGGAAAAATTTCAATTCCCCCATGCCTGACGACAGAGGTGGGTTTTAAGGAGCTTGCGAAAGGCAAGGAGGGTGGGGCAACTCTGATATCTGGGGGGAGCTGGTTCCAGAGGGTCGGGGCTGCCACAGAGAAGGCTCTTCCCCTGGGTCCCGCCAAACGACATTGTTTAGTCGACGGGACCCGGAGAAGGCCAACTCTGTGGGACCTAACCAGTCGCTGGGATTTGTGTGACAGGTGTGCACATGTCTTTAAAATAATCAGGTTTCTTGTGTATATTATGTTTATTTACAATGTTGTACGCCGCCCTGAGTCGCTTCGAGAAGGCTGGCATGGAAATCTAATAAATAAATAAATACGTGGCGCTGCTAAGACTGGGGGACCCTTTGAGATCTCTAGAAGGAAAATCAAAAGCCTAAGATCGGCTGAAAACAGTTTCTGGTCCTGCCGCTAACAATAAAGTTTTGCTGGGAAATAGCATCTCTTGGGATTTTTCTCCCTAGTTGCAAAAGCCGAGGCTCTAGGAAAGCATGCGTGACTGTTTTCTATAAATCTAAACTAGCAGCTGGATTCCCGTGCTTTGCTATGAAACTGAGTATGGAGTAGAATGTCTGTAAACTCTCAGCCTGCAGACCGGATGAGTTACGCTGACTGGCTGTTGGAACAGAGTTCTTTTCGGGTGGGGAGGGGGAGTAGAACGTCTAACTCCTTTAGCACCAGAGTGTGTTATTAATAATGTAAGAAATAACTAATGATCTTATGGTCATTTCGAAAAATCCTTTCTTAGCAGGCACCTAGAAGCCAAGAGGAAGTTTCAAGTTGGTAGGGTTTACGATTCTGGAGATTTCATGATGATACACGAGTGGTATTTTTGCTTTTATAGAGAGAGTTTCTTGTCATCTCATATATTCACTTGCAGGTTACTTAGAAACATAGAAGATTGACAGCAGAAAAAGACCTCCTGGTTCATCTAGTCTGCCCTCACTATTTCCTGTATTTTATTGGTATCAATAACCCTTGTTTTGCGCCATCTAATTTTGTCATCCAAATTAACCAATTGCCTCCTAATTTATTTCACCACTAGGCCCTTTATCTTATAATTACATTTCATTTTTAATATTTCTTCAAATATTTAACACAAATCAAAACCTTTCTAGCTTATTTAAGCCATAGTGCCTTCTTCATCTCTTTATACATTTTAATAAAGCTAAACACCCTTATTTAACCTATTAAATACTAAAAACTAAGGAAAAATAAAACAAAATAATAGTTTTTTTTAAAAAAAGACAAATAAAAAAACCAAGCCAATTTCATACTTTTCTCGTCTCCCTCTTAATTTCATCTATTTGTTTACTTCCAAATCTTTAATTAGAATTTATCACCCTTTTTTTGAACAGCTGATCTCCTTGCTTACTATAAATCATATTAATTAACCCCACTTAATACACTAAACCAGAATCCACTTTGACTTTGGTAGTTCAGAAAGTCACAAAAGGAGATCCCATCATAAATACAAACCAGTTGTCCAAATTTGGATCACGTGACGGACAGGAGGTTGCAAGGGTCATAAGTTTGAAAAACGTTCCTGAGTCCCTCCTTTTTTTAAAAAAATTGCAGTTGTACCTTAAAATGGTCACTATATGAACGGTCATAACTCGAGGACCACCTGTGTTTAAACCCCTTCCTTCTTTCCTAGCTGGGATGTAGGTTTCCCTCTCATTGCCGTCATTTTATTTATTTATTTATTTGTTTGTTTGTTTGTCCAATACACAAATACATAGGAAGAAAAATAGACATGTGATAATATAAAAGAGGGTGAGAGTGAACTTAGAGGAGAAGATATGTGAAAGGAAGAGAATATATATATGATAAGTGAGAGAAAGGAAAGACAATTGGACAGGGGACGATAGGCACACCAGTGCACTTATGTACGCCCCTTACTGGCCTCTTAGGAACCTGGAGAGGTCAATCGTGGAGAGTCTAAGGGAGAAATGTTGGGGGTTAGGGGTTGACACAATTGAGTCCGGCAATGAGTTCCACGCTTCGATAACTCGATTGTTGAAATCATATTTTTTACAGTCAAGTTTGGAGCGGTTCGTATTAAGTTTGAATCTGTTGCGTGCTCTTGTGTTATTGCGGTTGAAGCTGAAGTAGTCATTGACCGGTAGGTCGTTGCAGCATATGATCTTGTGGGCAATACTCAAATCGTGTTTTAGGCGCCGTAGTTCTAGGCTTTCTAGGCCCAGGATTGTTAGCCGCCCCGAGTTTGCGGAGAGGGGCGGCATATAAATCCAATAAATCTAATCTAATCTAATCTAGTCTAATATAGTCTATTTTCGTAGGATGTTCTGTTTCGAGTGGAGGAGTGAAGGGCTCTTCTGGTGAAATATCTTTGGACATTTTCAAGGGTGTTGATGTCTGAGATGTGGTATGGGTTCCAGACAGATGAGCAGTAGTCTAGGATGGGTCTGGCTCTTGTGAGTAGTGTGAGATTGCCTGAGCAGAAGCTATGTAGGATCAGGATTTTGGAACGCATTCGGTCCTTGACTTGCGACCACAATGGGGAACAGAATTTGCGTCCTTAAGCAAGATGGTTAAGTGTGTTGCAGGCAATGCGATCACAATTTGTGTGTGTGTGTGTGGTTCACCATTACGGCCCTAGAGTAAGAGATTCTCAGAAGTTCAATTTGGCATCTCTTGGGGTTCCTCAAGCGTTTGATTTGATTCCCAGCGTCCCTGAACAATTACTTCCCTCGGTGGCTAATTACCTTCTGTGAATTTTTCTTCTTCTTCTCTTTCTTTTTCTCCTTCTTCTTGTGTTTCGGCTCTTTGTAAACAACCAAGCGTGCAACACGGGTTTAGAGACAGGAGACGTTTTTTCTTCTCCCAAACATAGAAACGTAGAAGATTGACGGCAGAAAAAGACCTCCTGGTCCATCTGCCCTAATATTATTTCCTGTATTTTATCTTAGGATGGATATACAGTGGTACTTAAGAACACCTCTACTTAAGAACTTTTCTAGATAAGAACCGAGTGTTCAAGATTTTTTTGCCTCTTTTTAAGAACCATTTTCTACTTAAGAACCCCAGCCCGGAAAAATTTCCCAGGAAATTTGAGAGCGGCATGAAGGCCCGGCCAGTTTCCTGCCATTCCCCCTTTAATCCCGGCCATCTCAGGCTTTTCTGGGCTGCCAGAGGAGCCTTTCGGTGGCGCTTAAGGAGGCTTTGGCAGCCCAGAGCGAACAAAGCATTTTCCTTTCTCTGGGCGTTTGGAGAGGGAATAAACCTCTGCCAGCGCCCAGAGAAAAGAAATTCTCCCTTCGCTCTGGGCAGCAACTGTCCACCTCCTCCTCTTCCTCTTCCTCCTCCTCCTCCCACCCAAATTCCGAGCTTTTATTTCTTTCCTAATGGTTTTGCATGCATTCTTTGCTTTTACATTGATTTCTATGGGAAAAATTGCTTCTACTTACGAACTTTTCTACTTAATATTTTGATATTGACAAAATTGAACGGGTCCAAAGACGGGCTACAAGAATGGTGGAAGGTCTTAAGCATAAAACGTATCAGGAAAGACTTAATGGACTCAATCTGTATAGTCTGGAGGACAGAAGGAAAAGGGGGGACATGATTGAAACATTTAAATATGTTAAAGGGTTAAATAAGGTTCAGGAGGGAAGTGTTTTTATTAGGAAAGTGAACACAAGAACAAGGGGACACAATCTGAAGTTAGTTGGGGGAAAGATCAAAAGCAACGTGAGGAAATATTATTTCACTGAAAGAGTAGTAGATCCCTGGAACAAACTTCCAGCAGACGTGGTTGGTAAATCCACAATAACTGAATTTAAACATGCCTGGGATAAGCATATATCCATTGTAAGATAAAATACAGGAAATAGTATAAGCGCAGACTAGATGGACCATGAGGTCTTTTTCTGCCATCAGACTTCTATGTTTCTAAGAACCAGGTCACGGAACAAATTAAGTTCCTAAGTAGAGGTACCACTGTATGTTTATCCCAGGCATGTTTAAATCCAGTTCCTGTGGATTTACCAACCACGTCTGCTGGAAGTTTGTTCCAAGCATCTACTACTCTTTCAGTCAAATAATATTTCCTCACTTTGCTTCTGATCTTTCCCCCCAACTCACCTCAGATTGTGTCCCCTTGTTCTTGCGTTCACCTTCCTATGAAAAGCACTTCCCTCCTGAGCCCTTATTGAACCCTTTAAAATATTTAAATGTTTCGATCATGTCCTCCCTTTCCCTTCTGTCCTCCAGACTATACAAAGGGATGGAGAGCCACGCTGGAAGGGAATGTGGGCTCGGCGGACTTTTGAAGTGTCTGCCCTGTGATTGAAAAAAGATGGAGAATCACCTGATTGAATGCGGTGTATATCAATGTCCCTGGTTTTGTTGGCGGGGGAAAACAAAACTGACTCGGATGGGTCCAGTTGTGATATCTTGCATACCCAGGAACCTGTATCTTTTTAAAATGTCCATTTAGGACAAGGGAAGAAGTTCTGTTTGGAAATGTACCGGTGGGCAGTTTTCTGACACGGATAAAGGATCAACGGAGATGATGCCGTATAACTAAATCCTTCCTGTGTAGTTCTCCCTTCTCACGCTGTCCTTGTGGGCAACTATTGGTGTTTTGGGAAATGGACCAATGATCAATAACCGCTTCAAGGGTCCCAGCGTCCGTGCCATGTTTTGGGCTGGGAATGATGGTAGTTGGGCGTCAGCTTTTCTGGAAGGCTTTCACTGGAGAAAGAATCTTAAGATATCATTTTATCAGTCTCACAGTGGTTATGTGTGCCTTAATAATCCTCCCTCCCTCCCTTTCTATCTTCCTTCCTTCTTTCCTTCCTTCCTTCCTCTCCCCTTCCTCTTCTTCTCCCCCTTCCTCTTCCTCTTCCTTTCCTTCCCTTCCCTTCCTTGAAAGGAAGACTGCAAAGGTCCCTTCCAACTCTGTTGTTGTTGTTGATCTTCTTCTTCTTCTTCTTCTTCTTCTTCTTCTTCTTCTTCTTCTTCTTCTTCTTCTTCTTCTTCTTCTTCTTCCTCCTCCTCCTCCTCCTCCTCCTCCTCTGTTCCTTTCCCTTCCCTTCCCTTCCTGTTTCCTTTCCTCTTCATCTATCCTTTCCTTTCCTTCCTTTCCCTTCCACCTAACTTTCCTTTCCTTCCTGTTTACTTTCCTCTTCATCTTTCCTTTCCTTTCCTTCCTTTCCCTTCCACGTACTTTCCTTTCCTTCCTGTTTCCTTTCCTCTTCATCTATCCTTTCCTTTCCTTCCTTTCCCTTCCACCTAACTTTCCTTCTCTTTCCTTCCTTTCCTTCCCTTTCCTTCCCTTTTCCTTTCTTCTCTTCCCTTTCTCCTTCTTTCTCCTTCTCCTCTCCTCTGTTAAGAATCAAAATCAGAGTCTATCCTATCCCATTTCATTCTCACCTACAAATCCATCTAAGACACGTCCCTCTACCTGGTCCCTAAAAGCTGAGCCTAATTTGACAGGGCACGTAGTTCATCCAAAAGATACCGGGGCCCATGAGAACAGGCAGCTGGCTTGGGAGAAACCTGTGGTCCTTCCTGGTTTTCCCAATTCGAATAACTTCTCTCTCTCCCCCACCCTCCTCTTTTCTCCCTCCCTCCCCTCCGCCCTTCCCCGCTGGAAAACCTCTTTAATTTTTCAGCAGAATATATCACTTGTCAATTTTTCTGCTGGTGTAAGGCCAACAGCAGCATTAGCATCATTGAGCCAGCTGAGTAGGCACACTGGAGAGACGGGGGGGGGGGAGTGGGGGGCTTGGAGAGAAATGTAGAAGGGGAAAAAAAGAAAAAAGAAAAATGCAGACAATTTTTATTTGACGTGGCCACTTTGCAATGTCTCTTATTAAAATTTCCATTTGGGGGGACGGGGAGGCAATGGGATGGGCAGGCAAGCAGTGCCTTGAATTTTGCTGCTGGGATTATTAATTTTCTCTCTCTCTCTCTCTCTCCTTCTCTCTCTCCTTCTCTCTCCCTTTGGGCCTTTTGCTGTTTACATATTCCCTGCGCTGGATGCCATGAAGAGCGGCAAGGGCTTTTGGGGATTACCTGTCTCAAAACCACCCAGAAGGGAAGAATGGAGCAGGTAGGATACCTTTCCTAAGATTCGTACTGCCTTGCTTTTAGAGACGACTTCGCCGCGCCTGGAGAGCCATCTTAATCCACCCTTATTTTAAATAGAATAGAATAGAATAGAATTCTTTATTGGCCAAGTGGGATTGGACAAGGAATTTGTCATTGGTGACAAAGCCAGCTTGCCCTAACTTGCAAGCCAAGCTCCACAAACGTCTCCTCTCGTTGTTAACCAAATCTTTACTTTGCTTTTTTTTTTTGGATTATTATTATTATTATTATTTATTAGATTTGTATGCCGCCCCTCTCCGTAGACTCGGGGCAGCTCACAACAGTGATAAAACCAATACATGGCAACACACTCACCCAGATAGGGAGAAAGTCCCTCAAATCTTGTATTTCTCATCCTGCTTTCAGTTCACTTGTTGAAAGAGTCATGTGTTGTCAAGAAGATTCAACCCAGGTTGGGTCGGGTTGGGTTGGGTCGGGTCAACCAAGGTGGGTCCTCACCCAGATAGAGAGAAAGTCCCTCAAATCTTGTGTTTCTCATCCTGCTTTAAGATCACTTATTGCAAGAGTCATATGTCATCAAGAAGACTCAACCCAGGTTGGGTTGGGTCAACCAAGGATGGTCCTCACCCAGATAGGGATAAAGTTCCTCAAACTTTCTCATCCTGCTTTCTCATCCTTTCATCAAGAAGATTCAACCCAGGTTGCGTTGAGTCCATCAAGGTTGGTCCTCACCCAGATAGGGAGAAAATCCCTCAAACCCTATCTTTCTCATCCTGCTTTCAGATCACTTGTTGGCAGAGTCCTACGTTGGCCAAGAAGACTCCCCAGAGATTCACGTGGGTGTTCAGAACAAGCGTCGTCTGTCCCTCATTTCTGATGGAAAGTTTCAGCCCACTTTCCCTGAGGAAGCTGGTGAGAAGTTGACTGGCGAGGGGCCCAAGCCCCGAGTCTACACCATTTCCAGCGAGAGGCCCATGCTCTCGCAGCACCAGAGCGAGAGCATGGAGCTAGTAGTCCTCAAAGGGACAGAAGAAGAAGAGGTGGATGGGGAACGGTCCTTAGATCAGCCTCTCCATAACAGTGGGAGTTCTCACAACATCAGCCGACAATGCAAGGGCAGTTGGCCAAGTCACCAGCAAGACTCGAAAGAGTATCCCAATTGTGCCCAGCTGACCGTGTCATCTCAGCATCCCTTTGATCTAGAACATCACCACCAACACCACCACCAACATCACCACCACCATAATCACCACCAACAGCAACAACATCACCAGCACCATAATCAAAACCAAGATGGTGAGACCGGCTGGCGCCGGAAGAAGCTGGAAAGAATGTATAGCATTGACCGTGTTTCCGGTAGGTGCAATCCAGTTAGTTGCTGCAAGGTGTGGTACAAGTACAGTGGTACCTCTACCTAAGAACGCCTCTACCACCTACAGTGGTACCTCTACTAAGAACTTTTCTAGAAAAGAACCGGCCAAGATTCAAGATTTTTTTGCCTCTTCTCAAGAACCATTTTCCACTTACAAACCGGAGCCTCCAAAACTGTAACTGGAAAAGGCAGGGAGAAGCCTCTGTGGGGCCTCTCTAGGAATCTCCTGGGAGGAAACGGGTTGGAAAAGGCAGGGAGAAGCCTCCATGGGGCCTCTCTAGGAATCTCCTGGGAGGAAACAGGTTGGAAAAGGCAGGGAGAAGCCTCCATGGGGCCTCTCTAGGAATCTCCTGGGAGGAAACAGGTTAGAAAAGGCAGGGAGAAGCCTCCATGGGGCCTTTCTAGGAATCTCCTGGGAGGAAACGGGTTGGAAAAGGCAGGGAGAAGCCTCCATGGGGCCTCTCTAGGAATCTCCTGGGTGGAAACAGGGCCAGAAAAGGTGGGGAGAAGCCTCCAAGCAGCCTCTCTAGGAATCTCATGGGAGAAACAGGGCCTCCGCCCTCCCTGTGGTTTCCCCAATCGCACGCATTATTTGCTTTTACATTTATTCCTATGGGGAAAATCGCTGCTTCTTACAAACTTTTCTCCTTAAGAACCTGGTCACGGAACGAATTAAGTTTGTAAGTAGAGGTACTACTGTAGTCCTCGACTTTATGATCATTGATGGGCCCCGGCACTTACGCTGCTAAGCGAGGCTCACTTTTGTAAGTAAGCCGTTCAAATCAAGCTGCATTGATTTGAACAATGGGCGCTATCTAACAAAATGAAATTTAATGGTGAAAAAAGTCAGGTTCTACATTTAGGCAAGAAGAACAAAACACCAAGTACAGTATATGAGGTACATTGTTGAACAGTAGTAGCTGTGAGAGGGACCTTGGAGTCCTAGTGGACAACCATTTAAATAGGAGCCAGCCGTGTGCAGCAGCTGCCAAAAAAGCCCACACAGTTCTGGGTTGCATGAACAGAGGGATAGAATCAAGATCACGTGAAGGGTTAATACCGCTTTATAAGGCCTTGGTAAGGCCACACTTGGAATATTTGCATTCAGTTTTGGTCACCACAATGCAAAGAGGACATTGAGACTCTAGAAAGAGTGCAGAGAAGAGCGACAAAGAGGATTAGGAGACTGGAGGCTAAAACACATGAAGAATGGTTGCAGGAACTGGGCATGGCTAGTTTAATGAAAAGAAAGACCAGGGGAGACAGGATAGCAGTCTTCCAATATCGCAGGGGTTGCCACAAAGAAGAGGGAGTCCACCTATTCCCCAAAGCTCCAGAGAGTAGAACAAGAAGCAATGGGTGCAAACTAAACAAGGAGAGAAGCAACTTAGAACTAGGGAGGAAATTCCTGACAGAATGGTTCATCATTGGAACAGCTTGCCTCCAGAAGTTGTGAATGCCCAACACTGGAAGTTTTTAAGCAGATGTTGGATAACCATCTTTCTGAAGTGGTGTAGGATTTTCTGCCTAAGCAGGGGGTTGGACTAGAAGACCTCCAAGGTCCCTTCCAACTCTGTTGTTGTTGCTGTTGTTGTTGCTGTTGTTATTATTATTATTGTTGTTGTTCTTCTTCTTCTTGATGTTGTTGTTGTTGTTGTGATGATGATGATGATGATGATGATGAACCTAGCATAGGTAGATATGGGTAGTTTGAGGATGTTTAAGGTCTCATCGCTGTTTCATGTCAAGCTGCCTTCTGAAATTGACTCAACGGCTGGTCTGTCAATGCCGATGAGATTAAAGTTGGTACTCCAGATATTTTGTAATGGCCCCCAAAGCGACAGGCCCTGTTGGTGCTATCTTGGCCTTCTTTTTGCCTCCGTTATTCCGCTTCTACTTACAGATCTTAGAGTTTGGCCTTCTGTTCCAATTATTTCTCCAATTCTTCCTTTATTCTAGATGAGGTTCCTATAAGGACCTGGCTACCCAAAGAGAACCTTTTCACTTTCCAAACGGCGACAACCACTATGCAAGCGTAAGTCCGGCCAAAGAAAGTTGGGGCTGACCAAACTGGGGGGAAAGGAAGGGCGAGCATGGGGTGTGGATGATGGGATATGGAGTCTGCATGGTTATTCTTAATTGTTTTAATCGTTGGATAGGTGGGGTTTTTTTTTAGATGGTTTCATTGTTTTTCGGCACTTTTATTTTATTTTTTTATCTGTATTTGGCTGTGAGCCTCCCAGAGTTGAGTTGGCATACGAGTCCAAATAATAAATAAAATTAATAAATAAGTGAGGAGAGGCGTTCATGAATCGGGAACCCATTGCCAGCTAGATAGAAATATAGAAACATAGAAGATTGACGGCAGAAAAAGACCTCATGGTCCATCTAGTCTGCCCTTATACTATTTCCTGTATTTTATCTTAGGATGGATCTATGTTTATTCCAGGCATGTTTAAATTCAGTTCCTGTGGATTTACCAACCATGTCGGCTGGAAGTTTGTTCCAAGCATCTACTACTCTCAGTCAAATCATATTTTCTCACGTTGCTTCTGATCTTTCCCCCAACTAGCCTCAGATTGTGCCCCCTTGTTCTTGGGTTCACTTTCCTATTAAAAACACTTCTTTCCTGAACCTTATTTAACCCTTTAACATATTTAAATGTTTCAATCATGTCCCCCCTTTCTCTTCTGTCCTCCAGACTAGACAGATTGAGTTCATGAAGTCTTTCCTGATAAGTTTATGCTTAAGACCTTCCACCATTTTTATAGTCCATCTTTGGACCCGTTCAATTTTATCAATATCTTTTTGTAGGTGAGCATGGTATTCCAAATGTGGTCTCACCAGCGCTCTATATTTTACTGAAAGAGTAGTAGATGCTTGGAACAAACTTCCAGTGGTTGGTAAATCCACAGTAATTGAATTTAAACATGCTTGCGTTAAACATATATCCATCCTAAGATAAAATACAGGAAATAGTACAGTATAAGGGCAGACTAGATGGACCAAGAGGTCTTTTTCTGTCGTCAATCTTCTATGTTTTTATGTTTCTAACTTAAAAACAGCGGGGGGGGGGGGATCCATTTAACAATGGTGATAAGAAAGGTCGTAGTACGGGATAATGCTCCTTTATGCAACTGTCTTCACTTAGCAGCAGAAGAATTGGGCTCCGTTGCAGTCAATGGCTGAAGGTTGTATCTGTGAAAGTATGTTTAACAGTGAAAAAGGGGGGTTGCCACTAACATCTCCTCTTGGTGTTTTTTCTCTTCTTTCTGCTTCTGGATTCTTTTTTTGGGGTCGCCAGCATTTCGTAAGTATCATTTGCCACCGCGCCTCCATAAATCTCGTCTATTCTTGTTATTGCTTGCTTGTATGGGCCTCCTTAAGGTCGAAACGCCTACATTTCTTCTGGTATGTTGTGCCCATGTCGATACCTTCTCACACACACACACACACACACAAAAGGACCTAGAATTGAGCCATCAATTTTTTGTCCGCAATCATTTTTTTGGTTTGAAAGGGTGATGATGTTGTGGTCTTCATCTCCATTTCGCTCTCCGTTGCTTTTCAATTTCCATCTTTCGTTGTCTAGCCAAGTTGGGCGACCGGAATTCCATGCGTTCGGGAAAAATCCCCAAACCCTTTTGCGTGTGTTCGTTGTGTAAAATCCTTCCCTGGTGCCTCACGTGGTCCTTTGTCTATCTGTGATATATCGTATTTTTCGGAGCATAAGATGCACCTTAGTTTTTTGGGAGGAAAATAGGGAAAAGAATCTCCTTATCAGATATTTTATCCCCCTGGATAGGGCTTTAAAAAAGACTTATTCGGATAGAGTAACAATGAAAAAGCTTGCAAGCCAGTAAGAGCTGGGAAAATTATTAGTACCTGGTTGGGGCTGGAAAGAGACATTTGGAGCAAGTTAGAGTAATTTAAAAAAACCCTGTGAAGACTTAGGGCTTGGAAAACATTCTTTGCAGAAAGTAACAATGAAAAAGCTTGCAAGCCAGTAAGAGCTGGGAAAATTATTAGTACCTGCTTGGTCTGGAAAGAGACATTTGGAGCAAGTTAGAGCAATGAAAAACCCTGCAAAGACTTAGGGTTTGGAAAGCATTCTTTGCAGAGAGTAACAATGAAAGAACCTGCAAGATAAGAGCTGGGAAGATTGTTAGCACCTAGTTAGGACTGGGGGAGGGGAGCTATATTCAGAGTATAAGACACACCCAACTTATCAGCCTCTTTTAGGGAGGAAAAAGGTGCATTTAATACCCCCAAAATATGATATTTGCACATTTAGAGGGGACTGTACGATGTAGAAATGTAAACACCAGAATGGCTGAAAGGAATTTTGCAATTGGGGAGGAAAAGTATTTTGTCTTTGTGGAAATATTGAATAAATTTGAATTCTGGGATCCTGAAACAACGGAGTTTGGGATAATTGGGAGAGGAGCCCCCCCACCCTTAAAGCAAAAAAACAGAATTTGGCATCTGCCTTAGAGACCTTAGAATATGTGCTGTATTTTATTGATGGTTGGAGGCCTTGTAGCATTCCTGATAGGCAGAGATTGTTATTATCCAGATGGGTCATGAAACACCTGCCAGCAGCTAACCCAGCTCAGAGCTACTGTGTGTAAACAGTGAGCAAGTTACACTAACCAGCACTGTTGATGGATGGATGGATAGATAGATAGATAGATAGATAGATAGATAGATAGATAGATATGGTGATGGATGGATGGATGGATAGATAGATAGATAGATAGATAGATAGATAAAATAAGTCCTTGTCTTGTATTGTTTTGAACCCTAAAATAAGCACTTGGCCTTGTTGCCATGCATTCAAAAGCTCAATTGGGCTTATTATCGAGGGATGTCTTATTTTAGGGAAAACAGGACAGACACACAGACAGACACCATGTTTTCCCCAAAATAAGACCCTGTCTTATATTTTGTTGAACCCTGAAATAAGCGCTTGGCCTTATTGCCATGCACTCCAAATCCCAATTGGGCTTATTATCAGGGGGTATCTTATTTTGGAGGGGGGGAACAGGGTAGTTAAAAATATATATATATCCCTTTGGATACCAATGCAGGATTTGGTTCCTGTTGGAAAACCTGGCCCTTTTCTGTTATACCCCAGGATCTTTTCCTGAGAACGTGACAGATCTCTGATCCTGAAAAAAAAATATCTTGCCTTCCTAGTCAGAAAGCTGGGCCTCTCTTCCATCTCTCCAAGCCCTTGGAAAAGCCATTCATTGGATAGTAGCAAGTTTGAGAAGTCTTTGGTCCCAACGTGCTGCCTTGGGATTCCTGGTTTTGCCCCCTTTTGCTGGAAAGTGTTTTCGTTTTAGAAGGAGTCCCTCTCGACCTTCAGAACAAACCGGGGTTGGTTTGATTTGATCCTCTCGGTGTCTTGTGAATGGCAAGAAGCCGCTTTTGTACACTGCAAATTCTTGATAGGTTGGTCTGGTGCTGAAAGTGTTGATTTAGAAACCAGGAGATTGTGAGTTCTAGTCCTGCCTTAAGCAACGAGCCAGCTGTGTGACTTTCGCCATCTCTCTCTCTCTGCGTCTCTGTCGCTTTCTCTCTCTCTCTTTCTCTTGTCTCATCACTGTTGCTCTCTCTCATCTCGTCTCTGTTGCTGTCTCTCTCTCTCACTTATCTCATCTCTCTCTCTCTCATCTCGTCTCTGTCTCTGTCGCTATGTTTCTCTTTTTCTCTTGTCTCGTTTCTGTCTCCGTCGCTGTCTCTCTCTTTCTCTCACATGTCTCATCTCTGTCTGTCTCTTTCTATTTCTCTCATCACTGTTGTTGGCTCTCTCGCTCTCTCTCATCTCATCTGTCTCTGTTGCTGTCTCTCTCTCACACTTGTCTCATCTCTGTCTCTGTCTCTCTAGTCTCATTTCTGTTGCTGTCTCTCATCTCTGTCACTGTCTCTCTCTCTCATCTTTGTTGCTGTCGCTGTTTCTCATCTCGTCTTTGTCTCTGTCACTATCATTCTCTTTCTCTCTTGTCTCGTCTCTGTCTCCGTCACTGTTTCTCTCTCTCTCACACTTGTCTCATCTCTGTCTGTCTCTGTCTATTTCTCTCATCTCTGTTGCTGTCTCTCTCTCTCGTCTCATCTGTCTCTGTTGCTGTCTCTCTCACACACTTGTTTCATCTCTGTCTCCCTGTCTCTCTTTCTCATCTCATCTCGTCTTGTCTCTGTCACTATCTCTCTCTCTCTCTTCTCTCGTCACTGTTGCTGTCTCTCGTCTCTGTCGCTGTCTCTCTCTCTTTCTCTCTCATCTTTGTTACTGTCGCTGTCGCTGTCTCTCATCTCGTCTCTGTCTCTGTCACTATTTCTCTCTAGTCTCGTTTCTGTCTCTGTTGCTGTCTTTCTCTCTCACTTGTCTCATCTCTGTCTGTCTCTCTCTCTTGTCTCATTTCTGTTGCTGTCTCTCATCTTATCTCTGTCTCCGTTGCTATCTCTCTCTCTTTCTCATCTCATTTTGTTTCTGTCGCTATCTCTCTGTCTTCTCTTGTCACTGTTGCTGGCTCTCTCTTGTCTTGTCTCTGTTGCTATCTCTCTCTCTCCTCTTGTCTCTGTTGCTGTCTCTCTCTCTTTCTCTCATCTCATCTGTGTCTCTGTTGCTATCGCTCTCTCTCATTTGTCTTGTCTCTGTTGCTATCTCTCTCTCTCGTCGTGTTGCTGTTGTTGTCACTATCTCTCTCTCGTCTCTAATGCTGTTTCTCTTGCCTCATCTATCTGTGTTGCTGTCTCTCATCGCTTGTCATTCTCTCTCTCTGTCTCTCTCTCTTTCTTTCTCACTCTCCACCCCCTGCACCCAAACACCCACCCATCTGTGTCTCTGTCTCTATCCCCTTAGGAATCAGGAGGCCACTAGGGAAAGAGAGTTCTAGTTCTGCCTTAGGTACAAAGCCACCTGGATGACTTTTGGGCCAGTCCATCCCTTTCTCCCTTTCAGTCAATAGGAAGAAGGATCTGGCGGGACCAGTTTGGCGCAGGGGTCAAGGGCATGAGATTAGAGGTTGGGCATCCTGAGTTCTAGCCCTACCTTAGTCAACGAAGCCTTCTGGGTTCACGCGAGGATATGCAAGGAGGCCAGGACACAACACTTCCAAAAGAGAGAACATGCAGTGTAGGGTTGACTCAACGTGTTGTGCATTGGCTGGCGGGGGTAGAGACTTCCGTTCTGCCACAAGCTGTTCTCCTCGCCCAGATTCTTTTGCCCACGCGTCGGGCATCCCGATAGGCCTGGTCTCCTTGCCATCGTGGTTCCTTGTTTTCGTCCCTGGCGTCTCCCCCCTCTGGGATTTGGTACCTGTGTCCACCTCGTCTCCCCCCTTGTCCTCCCCCCACCCGTTCTTTCCATCCCATCGCTCCATTTCGAAGCTTCTGTTGGCTCGCTTTTAATGCCTTCCACCTGGTTCCCCAGGGCGTTCAGGGGCTACGCCGAGAGGAAACGTCGAAAACGGGAGAACGATTCGGCGGTTTTGATCCAGAGGTATGGAAGGTGGACATTTGCCTTGCACGAGGTTCCAGTTTTTGCTTGGTTGTATGCGCCGGCTGCCATGGGTGATAAAATCCCTTGTTTTTTCTTCCTTTCCTTTCCTTTCCTCTCCTTTTCTCCTTTCCTTCTTTCCTCTGCTCTCTTCCTCTCTTCTCCTTTCCTCCTTTCCTCTCCTTTCCTCTCCTCTTCTTTCCTTTCCTCTTCTTTCATTCTTTCCTTTCCTTCTTTCCTCTCCTCTCCTCCTCTCCTCTCTTTCTCTCCTTTTGTCTCCTCTCCTCTCCTCCTTTCCTTTCCTTCTCTCCTCTCCTCTCCTCCTTTCCTCTCCTCTCCTCCTTTCCTCTCCTCCTTTCCTCCTTTCCTTTCCTCTCCTCTCTTTCTCTCCTTTTGTCTCCTCTCCTCCTTTCCTTTCCTTCTCTCCTCTCCTTTCCTCTCCTCCTTTCCTCTCCTCTCCTCCTTTCCTCTCCTCTCCTCCTTTCCTCTCCTCCTCTCCTCCTTTCCTTTCCTCTCCTCTCTTTCTCTCCTTTTGTCTCCTCTCCTCTCCTCTCCGCCTTTCCTTTCCTTCTCTCCTCTCCTCTCCTCCTCTCCTCTCCTCTCTTTCTCTCCTTTTGTCTCCTCTCCTCTCCTCCTTTCCTTTCCTTTCATCTCCTCTCCTCCTTTCCTTTCCTTTCCTCTCCTCTCCTCTCCTCCCTTCCCTTCCCATTCCTTCTCTTCTCCTCTCCTCTCCTCCCTTCCTTTCCTTTCCTTTCGTCTCCTCTCCTCCTTTCCTTTCCTTTCCTCTCCTCTCCTCTCTTTTCCTCTCCTCTCCTCTCCTCTCCTTTCGTCTCCTCTCCTCCTTTCCTTTCCTTTCGTCTTCTTTTTTTGTCTGGATGAAAGGAATGAAACGCTTTCAAACCCCTCTCTTTCCTGGGTTGCTTTGCCGAAGAAGACAAATCAAGACCAAATGAATGGTTTGTTTTCTTCGTAAACGGAAGAGTCTTTTGCAAAAAATCAAACTTGACATGAGCTTCAAGCCCATAAAAGAGAAATATTTTGTAGCTTGGGATTGGGAACAAGGGGGCTCCTCCATGCTGCAAGTAGTTTAGCGAACTCTGCTTCCTTCCTTGGCAAGAACCTGTGCTTCAGCGCTACCTTATATGGGGAGTCCTCGACTTACAACAGTTCATTTAGTGACCGCATCAAACTTTGAACAACGGCAGTGGGGGGGGGGAAGTGACTTTTAAGGAGGGCTGTTCACGCTTCTGACCGTCGCTGCAATCCCCAACGGTCGCGGGCTCAAAACTTCGGGTGAGCTCGGCAACTGATTCATACTTACGACCATTTGCTGCATTGTCCCCTCCCCCAGGGTCACTTGGTCCTCGTTTTACGACCTTCTGACGAGTCCGTGGGGGAAGCCAGGTTTGCTTTAAGAACCGTGCGGCTAATTTAACCCCTGCACCGATTCACCTTTTCACCATAAAACAGGGCGAACTTCACCGAACAAGTGTTTCTTCACTCTGCAGAAGGAATACGGGGGTTTCCTTTTATAGTTTATAGTTTATTAGATTTGTATGCCACCCCTCTCCGAAGACTCGGGGCGGCTTACAGCATAACAGTAATACACAAGAACAAGGGGACACAATCTGAAGTTAGTTGGGGGAAAGATCAAAAGCAAAATGAGAAAATATTATTTTACTGAAAGAGTAGTAGATCCTTGGAACAAACTTCCAGCAGACGTGGTAGATCAATCCACAGTAACTGAATTTAAACATGCCTGGGATAAACATATATCCATCCTAAGATAAAATACAGAAAATAGTATAAGGGCAGACTAGATGGACCATGAGGTCTTTTTCTGCCATCAGTCTTCTATGTTAGATTAGCAGAATAGAGTAGATGCTAGAGTAGTAGATGCTTGGAACAAAGTTCCAGCAGACCTGGTTGGTAAATCCACAGTGACTGAATGTAAACATGCCTGGGATAAACATAGATCCATCCTAAGATAAAATACAGGAAATAGTATAAGGACAGACTAGATGGACCATGAGGTCTTTTTCTGCCATCAGACGTCTATGTTTCTATGTTTCTAATACATTACAAATCTAATAATAAAATATTAAATCCATTTAAGAAGGCATTAATAACATAATAAAACCCTAACTATGCAGTCACACACATTCAACCTAACCTATCATGCATTAAGGCCAAAAACATAATAAAAAAGGGGGAGAGATGGTAATTATCCCCATGCCTGGCGACAAAAGTGGGTCTTCCGCATTTTACGGAAGGCGAGGAGGGTGGGGGCTATTTGAATCTCTGCAGAGAGTTGATTCCAGAGGGATGGGGCCGCCACAGAGAAGGCTCTTCCCCTGGGTCCCGCCAGCCAAAATTGATTGGTCGACGGGACCCAGACATTGTTTGGTCGTAAGTCCAGGGTTACCTTTGCTCCTTGCCTTCCCTCTTGTGCCTCTGCTTACCCCCCTGAGCCCAGAATCCAACTCGCATGTCTGAGAATAGTTCAAGAGCCGCTGGAAGGGAAAACTAACCCAGCTTGCCTTCCTCTCTTCTCTATAAAGAGGCTTTGCATCCCTGAGCATCATACTAATATATGGAATTTGGGTGGGTGGGCAGTGAAGGGCTACCAAAATTTTTACCACCACGCTGTGGTTGCGGCTTATGCAGGACGCCCTGCATTTTCTTTCAACATCTTTCAGTGCAAATTGGGTGCTCTGGGGTGGGGCTCCATTTTCGCTACCCCACTGCGTTTCTCCGCCATCCAGGCAGCAGCCCACTCCTGTGGGTGGGGGATTATTTGGTATAAAGTGTTGTGGAAATTGATGGTGAGACCACACTTGGAGTACTCTGTACAGTTCTGGTCACTGCCCCTCAAAAAGGATAGAATGGAACTGGAAAAGGTGCAAAAAAGGGCAACAAAAATGATCAAAGAAATGGAGCCCCTCCCTTAGGGCAGTGTTTCCCAACCTTGGCAACTGGGAGATATTTGGACTTCAACTCCCAGAATTCCCCAGCCAGCATTTGCTGGCTGTGGAATTCTGGGAGTTGAAGTCCAGATATCTTCAAGTTGCCAAGGTTAGGAAACAATGCCTTAGGGAACCAGGTTGCAATGCCTCGGTCTCTTCAGCCTTGAAAGACGGCGTTTAAGAGGGGACTTGATCGAAGTGTATAAAATCCTGCATGGGATAGAAAAGGTGGATAGAGAAAAATTCTTTTCTCTATCACGCAATAATAGGACGAGGGGACCCTCCCTAAAGCTCACAGGTAAGAAAGTGAGGACAAATCAAGGGAAATATTTCTTCCCCCAGAGGGTCGTTGGTTGATGGAATTCCCTTCCAGAAGAGGTCGTGACAGCTGTCAGCCTGGATAGCTTCAAAGCAGGATTAGACAGATTCATGAATGCCAAGTGTATCATAGGTGGTTATTGAAATGGATGTCCAACTGCCGCCTCTATGTTGGTTGAGGCAGGCAGGGTTCCCTTGGGTCCCATTTGTTGGGGGTCAAGGGAAAGGGAGGGTCTTGCCTTCTCTTTCTGCTCAAGATCCCCATGGACAATTGGTGGGCCACTGTGGGACACAGAATGCTGGATTCGATGGGCTCTGGCCCGATTCAGCAGGGCTCTTCTTATGATCTTATAAAATGTATAGGTGGTGGTAGATCGTTTCCTATAATTCAGTAGTGGGAGTTTCTTTACTACTGGCACTGTGGGCGTGGCTTGGCAAGGTGTGGCTTGGTGGGCGTGGCTTGGCGGGCATGGCAGGGGAAGGATACTACAAAATCCCCCTTCCCTCTCCACCCCAGTGGAAATCCAGACAATTTCAGAGTCCCTCCTCTAAGCCATTTACAAACGGAAATGTCAGCGAAAAAGCCTGGTGTTTTTACTCTGCACAGGTTCAGTTGTCTGAATTTTGTTTTAAATAAGAAATGCTCATCTGCCTGTGTTTTCTGTGGCTATACATTCAGAGGGTAGGGAAGGTGACGCCCGAATCAGAAAAAAAAAAATCAAAAAGAGGTTTTTCTTTGTGGTGAAAGAAAGAAGGAAAGAAAGAAAGAAAGAAAGAAAGAGGGAGGGGGAGAGAGAAAGAAAGAGGGAGGAAGGGAGGGAGAGAGAGGGAGGGAGAAAGGAAAAAAAAAGAAAGATAGAAAGAGGGAGGGAGAGAGGGAGAGAGAAAAAGGAAAGAAAGGAAGAAACAAAGAAAATACAATAATAACTCACCCAAGTGTCAATATCCTGTAATCTATTGTCATTAGCCAATGGCCTCGTTTAAATGAGGGTAAAAGGATTTATTTCATCTTTTCTGTCCTAACACTTTAGAAATGCCTTGATAAAATGAAAAAATGACCTTATATTGCTGAAGTACTGTGAGATGCCATCATAATTTACTTGGGGAGATTTTATCCCCTTCTATTTTGATCCTTGGTAGAAAATGCTGGCGTCTGAGACCTTAAAGAGTTTAATTCTTCCCTAAAGACAGCTTGATAGAGAGATGTAACAATGGAGTGATGGTTCCACTCCTTGTAAAACCATGATTGTTGTTTGGTGGAGACGTTGCTGGAGCAAGAATGGGGTCAGCAAAGTCCTGATTCATCCGCAAAAGTTCTGTGGGGGACTAACCCCACAGGGAAGGAGGGGAGGATTAATCCCACCCTCTCAGCCCAACAGAGAGTTATGGGATGGTGGTTATATTGACTGGTTCCTAACATAATTTGATTGGTTATTTGTGCCCGGACTATCATTGTTGTACCTTATGATTCTTGACAAATGTATCTTTTGTTTTATGCAAAATGAGACCGTGTGCACCAAGATAAATTCCTTCTGTGTCCAATCACACTTGGCCAATTAAAATTCTATTCTATTCTATTCTATTCTATTCTATCCTACTCTGCTCTACTTTACTTTTCATTCCAATTTCTGTTCTGTTCTATTCTATTCTTCATTCCAAAACCATTCTATTCTGTTCCATTCTATTCTATTCTATTCCATTTTATTCTACTCTTCATTCCAATATCATTCTATTCTATTCTATTCCGCCCCGAGTCTTCAGAGAGGGGCAGCATAAAAATCTAATAAATAAGTACATAAATTCTATTCTATTCTATTCTTCTATTCTGATGCTGGGCAAGGAGTCTCTCAATTCAAGTTCTGGTTTTCTGTTGGGCAAGGAACTCAGCTAGATATTTTATCCCCTGCCCTCCTATCTTGGGAAGTTCAAAAACATCTACCCACCAACTTGTGTTGGTGGAGAGCATCCATAATTACCTTCACCATCTCAAGACTTGTTAAAAAACAACAATCCATGAATGATTTAAAGCAGAGGTTTTCAACCTTGGCAACTTTAAGGCTTGTGGACATCAACTCCCAGAATTCCTCAGCCAGCTAATAGTTTGACAACCACTATTAAACTATTCACTAATATTTTTGGTTTTTCTGTTTCTTTTTATTCCTGCTGCTTCCCCATTCTCTCCCAGTACTTTCATGAGACACTGGCTGGATTGTAGTGGTTGCAAGCTAGTAATTTATAGATTTCTTTTTTTTAATTTTCTATCCTATTTCCAAACAATATAAATTGTAAGGACCAAGTTACAGTCATACAGTCCTAAGCGGGAGGAGACGGGTGATAGGAACAATGAGAAGATTAATAGTAATGCAGACTTAATGAATAGATTGGCAGTGGCTGCCAAACTATTAGCTGGCTGAGGAATTCTGGGAGTTGAAGTCCACAAGTCTTAAAGTTCCCAAGATTAGAGTCCCCTGATTTAAAGTACTGTATAACTTGATGACAGATCCCTCTTTTCTAAACCAGTCCAACCAGAAATGGAGAACTGGTGCCCACTAGTGGTGCCTGGTAGAAATAACATTAGCATTCTGTGACCCACCAGCTAGCTGGTTTTGTCCCACTGGGAAGTGGTTCTTTTTAAAACTGGGGTCCTTTGAGAGAGAGGGAAAGACAGAGAGAGGGAGAGAGAGAGACAGACAGACACACACACACAGAGAGATAGAGATAGAGATAGATAGAGAGACAGACAGACAGACAGACAGACAGACAGAGAGGAATGGCTGGGATGGTGTAGGGCCTCCTGCTTGAGTGGGGAGTTGGACTAGATGACCTTCAAGGTCCCTTTCAACTCTAATAAACAAATAAAATAAAGATAGAGAGACAGAGAGAGAGAAAAAAAGAAAGAGAGATAGATAGATAGATAGATAGATAGAGAGACAGACACACAGAGAGAGACAGAGACAGAGAAAGAGAGAGAGAGAAAGAGAGAGAGATAGAAAAAGAGAGAGAGAAAGAAATAAAGAGGGAGAGAGACAGGGAGAAATAAATAGAGAGGAAATTGGACTGCCATCTGGCTGGGGTGATGGAGGGTCTCCTGCTTGAGCAGGGAGTTGGACTAGATGACCTTCAAGTTCCTTTTCAACTCTAATACATAAATAAATAAAGAGAGAGAGGGGGGGAAAGAGAAAGAGACAGAGAGAGAGAGAGAAAGAAAGAAAGAGAAAGAGAAAGAGTCAGAGAGAAAGAAAGAGAAAGAGACAGAGAGAGAGGGAGAGAAAGGAGAGAGAGAAAGAAAGAAAGAGAGAAAGAGACAGAGAGAGAGGGAGAGAAAGGAGAGAGAGAAAGAAAGAGAGAGAGAAAGAGAGAGCGAGAGAGAGACAGACAGAGACAGAGAGAGGGTTGGAAGTTTTAAAGAGTAAGATGGAAGCCTTCGAACTCAAAAAATCAGGTTCTGCTTCCTGCAGATCAATGAAGCCCTCGACCCAAATCTGAAGATGTTCCCTTGCGCTGACTTGCGTTCGGCCTTTTTGCTCTCCTATCCCCAAATTTCTACTTCCTCCATGTTTCTCTCCCATGCACACCCCTTTCTCCACATTTCTCCGAGGGGTGTGTGTGTGTGTGTGTAGGCTGTATGATGCGTCTTCGCGCACAACGTCCCGCATTGGTTTTTCTGAGATAGTTGAGAAATTATCTGATGGGGGTTTTGGAAGTTGAAGGCCAAGATCTCCTGCGATGGGGCTTTTGCCTGATTTTCTTTTTATCTGCAGCTCCGGGCGGTTTGCGAGATTTTCCCCTTTCTTTCTCTTTACCCCCCAAGACTGACGGCCTTCTATATTTTTGTTTCTTCTTTCAGAAACTTCCGGAAACACCTCCGTATGGTAGGGAGCCGCCGCATGAAGGCACAAAGTAAGTGAGCGGATTGAGCGGGATGGGGAGGGACCACAAGAGCCAGGCCACCTTCTCCTGACTCCCAAGATCTCGCCTTGCGCAACCAGGGTTGGACCTTCTGACACCCCTCACACATCCACACAGTGATCTCAGGCAAGCTTTCATTTGAGGGGGTGGGGGGACCCCCAAATGATGGAGTGTTTGTGCACAACATAAGGAAGGATCCTGGCTGGGGAAAAGTGGAGGAAGGGTGGGGGAGGAAATACATTTTTGGTACCCACTGCGCCTAGAGCAAAGATGGTGAGCCAGGGATGGATGTGATTTCAGCAATGGTTTGTCATAATTAATCCTCCTCCTCTTCCTTCTCCTCCTCCTTCTCCTGCTGATCCTCCTCCTCCTTGTCTATCTGCTCCTTCTCCTCCTCCTCCTCCTTATTGTCTATCTTCTTCTCCTTTTTCTTCTTCTCCTCCTCCTCCTCTTTATTGTCTACCTTCTCCTTTTTCTTCTCCTCCTTCTCCTCCTCCTCTTTATTGTCTATCTCCTCCTGCTCCTCCTCTTCCTTCTCCTCCTCCCCTTCTCCTCCTCCTCCTTATTGTCTATCTTTTCCTTTTTCTTCTTCTTCTCCTTCTCCTCCTTATTATCTATCTTCTCCTTCTCCTCCTTTTTCTTCTTCTCTTCCTCCTCTTTATTGTTTATCTTCTCCTTTTCCTCCTCTTCCTTCTTCTCTTCCTTCTCCTTCTCCCCCTTCTCCTCCTCCTCTTCCTCCTTATTGTCTATCTTCTCCTTCTCCTTTTTCTTCTCCTTCTCCTTCTCTTCCTTCCCCTCTTCCTCCTCGTCTATCTTCTCCTTCTCCTTTTCCCACTTCCTCCTCTTCTTCTTCCTCCTCTTCTTCTCCTCCTCCTCCTCTTTTCTTCATTGTCTATGTTCTTCCCTTCCTCCCCCTTTCCCTTCTCTTTCTCCTCTGTCCCTTCCAGCTTTTGCCGAGCGGCGTGAGAGAAGTTTCAGCCGGTCCTGGAGCGATCCAACTCCCATTAAGCCTGAAAACCTCAGTGATTCCCGAGAAAGTACGTCCCTCTTTCTTCAACATCCCATTCAAACTAGAACTAGGTCAAGGGCTGGGGGGGGGAAGAGGACACCCCAAAATTCCAACCTAAGCAAGTTGGAGCACTGAGGGCAGAGACAGCAAATGTTGTCTTGACCTTGTAGATGAATTGTGCAGTCCTTGCAAACCTCCCAACTGACTCTTCCGACCTTCTCAATTACCAGTCGTGGTTGAGCAATAGGTGGGGTGCTTTCAGATCCTTCCACTCCACCCTTGTTCCTAGCCAGGAGCTACTCAAGAGTCTTGTGGGAAGGATTCAGACCGACTCTTCAATGCAGGGATTTTTGAATTCACAGTTCGAATCCGCAGCTAGGGACAATATAGAAGTCGTCTCCCATCACTGCCAGTTGAGGAGACTGTTCCGGCTCCCCGGGGGGGTGCCACCCTCCCCCCCAGCCCACCGGAGATGCTCCTCTACTTCACCACCCCTTTGGATTCTGAATGAAACAGGTCCCCGAATTTCAGGAGTTCCCCTACAGAGTGAGGGGAAAGTCCATGGCGCCGCAGCGTTTGGCCATGCCCTCTCATCTTGGAGCCATCTTGAAAGGAGGAGTAAAATGGTCCATCATCCTCGGGAGTGAATGGGAGTTTTCTGCATTGGCAGAGATGGACCTCCGAGCTTTTGCCTCTTTTTCTCCCGCAGGCCATGAATTTCAGGATTCCTGCTGTGCCATTGACAAAGGGGTCGACTTGAACTGGGAGGCGGAGAGAGAACTGGAAGCGGCCACCTGCAGTGGGGAGGACTTTGTCCCCCCCAAAATCATGGTAGGCGATCCTTGAGGACCTCAAGCAATTCAAGGGCCCCACCGGGATGGGGGAAACCCACCCTGCCTCCCTCTCGCTTGTCCTGCCCCCAGCCCGGAATCCGTCAGGAGTTGGGCGGCTTATAAATTTCCTAAAATAAATTTCATTAAAAAAGTAATAAACAATATATAAATTTAATAAAAAATATTATAAATAATAAAAATATAAATTATAAAAATGTTAATATTATTTAATAAAAATAATATTTTTATGTAATGTTTCTCGGAGAGGAATAAATTATTTTTTAATTATTTAAATTATATTTATATTAAATATTATAGTATTTATATTTATATTAAATTATATTTACATTATTTTTAAATAATTAAATTATTTTTATTTTTAATTTTATTACATTTTATTTTATTTTTATAATAGAAAGGAATTTTTATTAAATATTCCTCAGAGAGGAGTCCTCGGAGAAGGGGGGCATATAAATCCAATTAAATAAATAAATATAAATCCAATTAAATAAATATAAATTTAATAAAACTTAAATACAAACTTTGGTAGTTGGAAGGAAAACTTTGGCCACTGACAATTCTCTCTTTGTACTTCTTCTTTCCTCCCTTCCTCCTTGTTTTTCTCTCGTTCCAGCTCATTTCCTCCAAAGTGCCCAAAGCTGAGTATGTTCCAACAATTATCCGCCGTGATGACCCATCAATCATCCCCATCCTCTATGTAAGTCTTGGACTGGAGCTACGGGGGGAATCCATCTGTCCGTCCCTCCGTCCCTCCCTCCCTCCCCCCTCCATCCATCCATCCATCCATCCATCCATCCATCCATCCATCCATCCATCCATCCATCCATCTATCTATCTATCTATCTATCTATCTATCTATTTACTGTTTCTTCTCTCTGTCTTCTGTCTCTCTTTCCTGTCTAATCTGTCTTGATCTGTCCATCAATATACAAATCTTTGTCTATTTTTAAAAAAATATTTTTTCTCTCCACCATAAAACCATACATATATCACAATACATGTATCTTCAATGAATAATAGTATACTTATAGGATCTGAATCTCAATTATTCTGTCTAAAGAAGTAAAGCTATATCTAATTTTAACTCAAGAAACAATAGTCTAAGCAGTTTTCTTCATTTTTCAATTCTATTATTCTGTTTTTAAATCTCTCTCCCTTAATCGATCTATCATGGAGGGCAGAAGGAAAATTTAAATATGTTAAAGGATTAAATAAGGTTCAGGAGGGAAGTGTTTTTAACAGGAAAGGGAACCCAAGAACAAGGGGACACAATCTGAAGTTAGTTGGGGGAAAGATCAAAAGCAACATGAGAAAATATTATTTTACTGAAAGAGTAGTAGATGCTTGGAACAAACTTCCAGCAGATGTGGTAGATAAATCCACAGTAACTGAATGTGAACATGCCTGGGATAAACATATATCCATCCTAAGATAAAATACAGGAAATAGTATAAGGGCAGACTAGATGGACCATGAGGTCTTTTTCTGCTGTCAGTCTTCTATGTTTCTATGTTTCTATCATCTCTCTTCATCCAACTTCCCACTCAGCTATCTCTCCTTCTCTCTCAGGTCTCCTCTCTCTTTTTCTCCTACCTCTTTCCTCTCACTTCTGCCTTCCTGCCTTTTTCAGATCTTCTATCACCCTTCTAACTATAGATCTTCACTGCAACCCCGCCACCTTTTTCTCTGCCCCACTGTCTCGTCTTCTTTGGTCTTCCTGGACCACCACGTCTGCGTCCTTTGATCTTTGCCTCTTTGTTCATTTTTTCAGGATCACGAGCACGCCACCTTTGATGACATTCTGGGTACGTCAACTTTGGGTCATAAATCCAATGAAGTTGTAGTAGGAATGATGTGTTCTACATGTGTCTGGTCGCTTGGGCGAAGGTCCTGCTGGTCAGTGTTGCAGGGCAGAAATCTGGATCTATGGAAAGGGAGATCCTACTGGATCCTTCAGGATGTAGGAAGTCCAGTGTCCACTCCCACAGATAAAGAGGTGCTGTGTACTTTCTGCAACCTTAACGTTGTGGAAGAAATCTCTGTCCCTCCTTCATTTTCCTTCCCCAAAGGGCTTCTCTCAACCAACCCCAAGGGGTGCAAACCTTTAGTATCTAAGAGGAGCAAGATGTGCTTTCAGAAACCTCCTTCAACCTCCTCTAAGATGAGTAAACCTTTGGTAGCCAAGCGGAGCAAGATGAGTTAGCCTTTAGTAATCTATGAGCAAACCTTTAGTGTCCAGGAGGAGCAAGATGAGTTAGCCTTTAGTAACCTCCTTCAACCTCCCCTAAGATGAGCAAACCTTTAGTGTCCAGGAGGAGCAAGATGAGTTAGCCTTTAGTAACCTCCTTCAACCTCCCCTAAGATGAGCAAACCTTTAGTGTCCAGGAGGAGCAAGATGAGTTAGCCTTTGGTAACCTATGAGCAAACCTTTAGTGTCCAGGAGGAGCAAGATGAGTTAGCCTTTAGTAACCTCCTTCAACCGCCCCTAAGATGAGCAAACCTTTAGTGTTCAGGAGGAGCAAGATGAGTTAGCCTTTAGTAGCCTCCTTCAACCTCCCCTAAGATGAGCAAACCTTTGGTAGCCAGGTGGAGCAAGATGACCTAACTTTTAGTAACCTCTTTCAACCTCCTCTAAGATGAGCAAACCTTTAGTAGCCAGGAGGAACAAGATGAGTTTAACCTTTAGTCACCTCCTTCAACCTCCTCTAAGATGAGCAAACCATTAGTAGCCAGGAGTTGCCAGTTGGAGAAAATAAGTAGATTGAGTATCTTGACTTTCCAACGTCTCCCATAACTGATTGAGTTGATGGATGGAGCAAGGACTGACTGGGGGAAATCTGAGAGTTGAAGTCTGGACATCTTAAGAGTTGGCAAGGTTTAGAAACATTGCTTCAGAGAGAAGATCCCACAGAGCCTTTTCCAGAGGTGGGTTCCTTCAAGTTCGGACCGGTTCTATAGAACCGGTTGTAACTTGGCGGCCTGGGTTGCCAGAATTTTGACCACGTGGCCGCAAGTGTGAAAAAAACAGTCATAAGTTCCCTTTATTCCAGGCCATTCTACCTTTGAATGGTCACCGAACAAACTGTTGTATGATGAGACGCACCTGTACCCCTCATTGTGGCGCCTTTGCCTACAAAGCCATCTTCTGGCTTCAACGTTTCCTTCCTTCTTTCATTTGTCTGCAGAGGAAATTGAAAAAAAACTCAACATCTATCGGAAGGGCTGCAAAATTTGGAAAATGATGATTTTTTGCCAGGTGAGTGAGGGCATCTGGCAAGGGTTGACTTCAAAAAAACCCTACCTTCCCCAAGGGACTGGGGATAAAGCCTTGCTGGTGCAGTGGTTAGAGTGCTCCAGAGGCACAGGTTGTTGACTCCTGCTCTAGATGCCTCCTGAAGATCTTCTCATCACCCTGGCAATTTGAGAAGGAACCGTTGGATGTTCTCCAGGCTGATTCTAGAAGACCGTCTCTCTTTCTCTCCCTCTCTTTTGTCCTTTCAGGGTGGTCCAGGCCATTTATACCTCTTGAAGAATAAAGTCGCCACTTTCGCCAAAGTGGAGAAGGAGGAGGACATGATTTAGTGAGTGGAGACTTTCTCGTGAGGAACGGGCAGCTGGAGATTTTTATTTTTATTTTATTTATTTATTTTGTCCAATACACAATGAGGGTTTTAGTGGGTATATATCTATATACACATACCGTAGTAAAATACATGATGAAGGTTATAGAGGAGATACTCATAGTAAAATATATCTAAGAAAGAATAGAAAAGAAGATGTAGTAATAGAACATATCAATGAAAGAGTAGAAGAAGAGATATAGGAATAGAAGAAAAGTATAGGAGATATAGGAGAGCAATAGGACAGGGGACGGAAGGCACTCTAGTGCACTTGTACTCGCCCCTTACTGACCTCTTAGGAATCTGGATAGGTCAACCATAGATAATCCAAGGGTAAAGTGTTGAGGGTTTGGGGATGACACTATGGAGTCTGGTAATGAGTTCCACGCTTCGACAACTCGGTTACTGAAGTCATAGTTTTTACAGTCAAGTTTGGAGCGGTTAATATTAAGTTTAAATCTGTTGTGTGCTCTTCTTTTGTTGTGGTTGAAGCTGAAGTAGTCGCCGACAGGCAGGACGTTGCAGCATATGATCTTGTGGGCAATACTTAGATCTTGTTTAAGGTGTCTTAGTTCTAAACTTTCTAGGCCCAGGATTGAAAGTCTAGTCTAGAGATCTTTTTTTCGGGAAATGCTTCCGGTCTCTCAAACCTTCTCCTGCCTCATTCTGCAGCTTCTGGAAGCGGCTGGGCCACTTGATGAGCAAGCTGAACCCGGTTCCAAATGTCATCCACATCATGGGCTGTTACGTCTTGGGGAACCACAATGGTGAGAAGGTGAGTGAAGATAGGCTCAAGATACAGAAGGATCTTGACAAACCAGACTAGTCTTATATCATTCTTTGACAAAGTGACAAAACTAGTGGACCAGGGGAATGCAACTAAACAATGTCGTTTGGCGGGAGCCAGGGGAAGAGCCTTCTCTGTGGCGGCCCCGGCCCTCTGGAACCAACTCCCCCCAGAGATTAGAATAGCCCCCACCCTTCTCGCCTTTCGTAAGCTTCTTAAAACCCACCTCTGTCGTCAGGCATGGGGGAACTGAGATTTTATTTTATTTATTTATTATTTAGATTTGTATGCCGCCCCTCTCCGCAGACGATTCTTTCCCCCTAGGCTTTTACAATTTATGTATGGTATGTTTGTATGTATGATTGGTTTTAAAATAAGGGTTTTTAGCTGTCTTAGTATTGGATTGTCGCATGTTGTTTTTACCACTGTTGTTAGCTGCCCCGAGTCTATGGAGAGGGGCGGCATTCAAATCAAATCAAATCAAATCAAATCAAATCAAATCAAATCAAATCAAATCAAATCAAATCAAATCAAATCAAATCAAATCAAATCAAATCAAATCAAATCAAATCAAATCAAATCAAATCAAAAATAAATGCTGTTGATGTGGTTTACTTGGACTTCAGTAAGGCTTTTGACAAAGTAGACCATAACCTACTACTAAATGAAGTAGAAAAATTGAACGTTTATGGTTAAGTTGCCCCAATAATGATTTTGGAATTGACTGCCAAGCCCTGTAGTCTTCAGTAGGATGTGGAAAAGGGAACCAATAGTTTGTGGCACATCTAAAGGAGGCATTTCAAATCACCCTGGATTTCTTTGCTTCCCAGCTGTTCCAAAACCTGAAGAATCTTATGAGCCCTTGTAGCGTGACCTTCGAATCTCCTCTTGAACTTTCCGCTCAAGGTAAATGAGACAACTAATCCACCTTTGCTAAGCCCAGGAAAATCTACCACTGTTGATTGGCACAGGTAGAATAAGCACAGGCGGTCCTCCGTGTATATGGCCAAATCCAAACCAGAATTTTTAGTGCCAAGCAAACCTGGCTTGCTTAGGGTTGTTAACAAAGTCACACCTGGTTTATAGCCTTTTCATTTTTTCCCCTCCACCATGGTTAAGCGGATTGTGGGCATTGTGAAGTGAATCACACGGTCGTTTGGCGAATGTGGCTCCACCTCTTGACTTTGCTTGTCGGAAGCCAGTTGAGAAGGTTGCAAATGGCGACCATGTGAACCCAACACAGGCTGGTTGCCAAGGATCAACTTTTGATCCCATGATGGATGGATGGATGATAGGTAGGTAGGTAGATAGGTAGGTAGATAGGTAGATAGATAGGCAGGTGATAGAGATAGAGGCTGGCTGGCTGGATAGATGATAGAAAGACAAATATATAATTGGAGATAGAGAGATAGAAAAGAAAGAAAGAAAGAAAGGTAGGTAAGTAGGTAGGTAGGTAGATAGATAGATAGAGATAGATTAGATAGATAGATAGATAGATAGATAGATAGATAGAGATAGATAGAGATAGATAGATAGATAGAGATAGATAGAGATAGATAGATAGAGATAGATTAGATAGATAGATAGATAGATAGATAGATAGATAGAGATAGACAGACAGACAGACAGACAGACAGACAGACAGATAGATAGATTAGATAGATAGGTAGATAGGTAGACAGGTAGATAGATAGATATACAGGTAGATAGATAGATAGATAGATAGACAGGTAGACAGGTAGACAGGTAGACAGACAAACAGATAGATTGATTGATTGATAGATGGGCAGATGATAAAGATGATTGATGGATGGATTTGGGTTAGGTAGATAGATTGATAGACAGACAGACAGACAGACAGATCAATCAGGTAACCCATCCCAGTAAGACAATGCTGGTGTCTTCTTCTAACAGACCTCTGACTTGACCTCCCTTAATTCCCCCCCCGCAGGAAAGGAAATGATCGAGACTTATTTCGACTTCCGTCTCTACCGAGTCTGGAAAACCCGTCAGCATTCCAAGCTGCTCGATTATGATGACATTTTATGAGCACCCTCAGGACGGGGCCAGGAGGAAATTTTCCATGGGTCTCCCGAGCAGGCGGAACGTCGCAGAGCGGGAGATCTTTTTCACGGTTGCGAGGAGGCGCCGAGAAGGCGCCAAAAAGGCACCGTTAACGGCCTCCAAGATGTCCGACGGCAACTCGAGGCCCGAGATGGATGGCGCACTGCGGACGGGGTGGGGCGAGGTGGCCGGCCTTCAGGGACCGGGGCGGTTTTTAAATGTCAAGACGCCCGACGCCATGACAGTTCTTCTCAGAAGACATTTGAAGCTCAGGTTTCTTACAGAGACTCAAATCAATCATCCTGTTTATGATCTACTTTGCTGTCATGAAGAACCTTCTCAGTTCAATGCTTGGAAATGATCGATCAAACCCTTCGATGAGTTTGAAGAAAGCTGGACCTTAAAAGAAATCTCATCCATTTTAAGAAAACATGTGAATTTTCTCTTTCTTTCTCTCTCTCTCTCTCTCACACACACACATCCATCCATAGACATTTACAGAAGTGCAATTTTTCTTTCTTTCTTTCTTTCTTTCTTTACTTTCTTTCTTTCCTTTCTTTCCTTCCTTCCTTCCTTCCTTCCCTCTCTCTCTTTCTTTCTTTCTTTCTTACAAAACAAGAGGAAATATTTAATCAGCTGTTGCCGTAACCGCGCACACCAATATCTGGTAGATGAGATATTTTTTTTGACTCTGCTCGAGACTATATTTCACATCGTAATATATCTTGAGATATATATAAATATATATATATATATATCTGTCTCTCCATATCTATATTTATATCTATGGGTAGCTAGAGATAATCACCGTCCAGATTCTTTTTTGGCGTCTAGCTGCAAACCTGCTAAATCCTTGACCGAGGATTCCAGCAAAAACTTTTGAGGGACACTTCAAACTGTAGACAAGTCCCTTCAGGACAAACCTCATTTTTATTTTTATTTAAATTATTTTTTTTCCAATTTAAGGAGCAGCTTCCTTAATATAGTTTGGCAAAAAAACCCAAAACCACTGACTTTTGCCAGCTGTGATCTGCTGATAGGGCCGAGGTGGACCTTGGCTAGTTTATATATATATATATATATATATATATATATAGATAGATATATAAATAGATATAAATATAAATAGTTTGCAGATTAGAAACCAATAGCCATGTTTAAAAGATTTACTCACTGCAGTTCCTTTTTTAGGGGCGGGTGTTGGTTAGTTTTTGGACCCGTGGGCTGTCAGTGTTGAGTTGGTGAACTTCTACTGCAGCTGTTTGAGTTTCAGAGGGTGGAGATGACAAACAAACTTGGTTTTCTGTAGCATCAGATCTTTCAAAGCCCAGTGATCTACTCCACCCTTTTTTTCTGCTTTGTCCCAGACGGGAAGAAAAAAAAAATCTGGGCCAAAACGTCATCCTAAGGGTTTTTTTATTTCTGTGTAAGTGACCGTGTATTTAAATAATCCAGATTTCACTTCGGGGAGAAATGGTTGGGAGTGTTTGGGAAAGGAACGGTTTGGCTTTGTTACTTGGGACAGAGCAGGGGGGCGGTGTGGGCGGGCGGGCGCATGTCAGCCCGAAATTTGGCTTCTGCACATGCTCCAAAAGCCAAAACTCATGTGAGGATGCGCACGTGAGCGAGATTTTGGTGATTCCCACCGGTATTTTGGCTTCCGCACATTCGACACTGTGACCGTTGTAAATAGGAAGAGGTTACCCAGCGTTAAGATTTTGATCCGGTGACCTTGGGGAACCACAATTGTAAATGTGAAAAAAAATATTATTGATAAGTCACTTGTTTTCCAGAGCCGTCGTAACTTGGGATGGTCGCTAAATGAACTGTTGTAACTGGAGGACTCCCTATATTTCTCTCCATCCCAGCCACTGTCAGTCCCCACTCCTCGGACACTAAGTTTATCAATTTCTTCCCCTTCACCCCGACCCCAGGATTGAGTCTATTTCTGCCCTTCCACACCAACCCCAGGACTGAGTCTATTGATATTCGCCCTTCCACACCAACCCCAGGACTGAGTCTATTGATATTCGCCCTTCCACACCAACCCAAGGACTGGGTCTGTTGATATCTGCCCTGATACCAACCCCAGGACCGAGTCTATTGATATTTGCCCTTTCACACCAACCCCAGGACTGAGTCTATTGATATCCACCCTGATATCAACCCGAGGACTGAGTCTATTGATATCTGCCCTTCCACACCAACCCAAGGACTAGGTGTGTTGATATCTGCCCTGATATCAGCCCCAGGACTGAGTCTATTGATATCCACCCTGATATCAACCTGAGGACTGAGTCTATTGATATTCGCCCTTCCACTCCGACCCCAGGACTGAGTCTATTGATATCCACCCTGATATCAACCTGAGGACTGAGTCTATTGATATTCGCCCTTCCACTCCGACCCCAGGACTGAGTCTATTGATATCTGCCTTTCCACACCAACCCAAGGACTGGGTCTGTGGATATCTGCCCTGATACCAACCCCAGGACCGAGTCTATTGATATTTGCCCTTTCACACCAATCCCAGGACTGAGTCTATTGCTATCCACCCTGATATCAACCCGAGGACTGAGTCTATTGATATCCGCCCTTCCACACTAACCCAAGGAGTAGATGTGTTGATATCGGCTCTGATATCAGCCCCAGGACTGAGTCTATTGATATGTGCCCTTCCACACCAACCCCAGGACTGAGTCTATTGATATCCACCCTGATATCAGCCCCAGGACTGAGTCTATTGATATCCACCCTTCCACACCATCCCCAGGACTGAGTCTATTGATATCCACCCTGATATCAGCCCCAGGACTGAGTCTATTGATATTCACTCTTCCACACCAACCCTAGGACTGAGTCTATTGATATCCACCCTGATATCAGCCCCAGGATTGAGTCTATTGATATTCACTCTTCCACACCAACCCCAGGACTGAGTCTATTGATATCCACCCTGATATCAGCCCCAGGACTGAGTCTATTGATATTCACTCTTCCACACCAACCCCAGGACTGAGTCTATTGATATCCACCCTTCCACACCAACCCCAGGACGGAGTCAATTGATATCTGCCCCGATATCCACCAGTTCTCTGAACTGCTCAAAATTTCCACTACCAGTTCTTCAAACTACTCAAAATTTCTGCTACCGGTTCTCCAGAACCTGTCGGAACCTGTTGGATTTCACCCCTGTTGTCCTTTTTTCATCTCAGCCTCGACAGCTTTGGTGAAAGTTTGGCAGGGATAAGCAATTACGATTTTCTATCATTGAAGAAAGCATATCCACCCTCAAAAACATATTTTATTTTTTTCCCTTTTTGTCCTCGTCTGAAAGAGCAGAGTTTGGTCAACATTGCTTCGAAGAGCATAGACTCATAGGGCTGTAAGGGACCTTGGAGGTCTTCTAGTCCAACCCCCTGCTCACGGCGGGAGGTTTGTACCCATATCAGTCAAACGGCTTTTTGCAGGCATCCAACAATGAATCATCCCCAACTTTGGCAGGCAAGCTATTCCATGGATGGAATCAAAGCTAATTCCATTATCAGAAAATTTCTCCTCAATTTCAGCTTGGATCTCTCGTCAGCTTCCACCCATTTGCGTCTTGTCCATCCCTTTGGTGCTTCGGAGAAGAAAAGGACCTAATCAAGGACGAGAAGCAACCTGAAATTAAGGGGAAGCATCCTTAAGTTAATTGACAACAATTAACCAGTGGAACGGCTTGCCACCAGAAGTTGTGGGTGCACCGTCAGTAGAAGCTTTTTAAAGAGTAGACTAGACAGCCAGTTGGTCTGAAACGGTTTAGGATCCACGGCTTGAGTAAGGGGTTGGACGGTCCGGATCCAATTCTGATTAATTTAAGTCGAATCAATCTTAGCAGAAGGAATTTCAAGATCTCAGCTTGCGATCCTGGGTGGAGGGTGACGTGGGGTGTTGTTTGGTGACGCGGGGGGAAAAATTGAGAGCTTAGCTGATTTATGGAAAGGGTGTGGCATCCTTCTTTGATGCCTTCTCTCCAACGTGAGCTAACAACCCGGATATGAAAATAATAAGAATAGAAAAAGATGTGATGCCTTCATTGTTGTGTATATGGGCAGAATATATATATTTTTATTTCCTTAGTTCCGAGTCCATTGTGTGGGTTGAGTAATAGCTACAACGGAGCATTTTCTCGCTTTAAAGTCTTTTCCTCTTAACCTTTCTGGTATGTTTGAATTGATCGTTAATCTGTGTTTTTTTAAAAAATTCAGGCTTGGCCTGATGGTGAAATCTAAGGGCTTTTATAGAAAGCAACTGTATGTATGATCAGGTTTCCAACTTGATAAAGTCCATTCCAACTTGGTAAACTTCATGTATGTTCAGAACGAGGGTTTAGTAGCTCCTAAGTGTGCGAAAGAAACAAAATTCTATAATTTAATAATAATAATTTATTGGATTTGTATGCCGCCCCTCTCCGCAGACTATCCAGCGTGAATTAGAACTCTTCTGGGTAATCGAATCTTCGCTTAGAGTCGCTTATTTCCACTAGTACAGTGTTTCTCAACCTTTCTCATGCCACAACCCCTTAATACAGTTCCTCATGTTGTGGTGACCCCCAACCATAAGTCTAGCGCCAATTCTCCTGACAGAGCTTTAAACTGATTGGCAGGGAGGTCAGGGGGACACTCCCCACTGTAAACGCTTGATTGGTCGGATTGTAAAAACATATTCCAAGGCGCCAGAATAGAAGTGTTAGTTCTTAACACCATGGGAAATTTGTCTCTTCCAATGATCTTAGACGGCCGCTATGAAATGGTCGTTTGACCCCTAAAGGAGTCCCGACTCCTAGGTTGAGAACCACTGAGCTGGAGAAAGCTACAGGAAAGGGTAGGGTTGCTTTCAAAGATATCTTCTTCTAGGTAGGGTTATTTAAGGGCATGCTCAGTTCTGGAGACCTCGCCTACAAAAAGATACGGATCAAATTGAACGGGTCCAAAGAAGGGCTACAAAAATGGTGGAAGGTCTTAAGCATCAAACTTATCAGGAAAGACTTCATGAACTCCATCTATATAGTCTGGAGGACAGAAGGGAAAGGGGGGACATGATCGAAACATTTAAACACGTTAAAGGGTTAAATAAGGTTCAGGAGGGCAGTGTTTTTAATAGGAAAGTGAACCCAAGAACAAGGGGGCACAATCTGAGGTTAGTTGGGGGAAATATTAGAAGCAACGTGAGAAAATATTATTTGACTGAAAGAGGAGTAGATGCTTGGAACAAAATTCCAGCAGACATGGTTGGAAAATCCACAGGGACTGAATTTAAACATGCCTTGGATAAACATAGATCCGTCCTAAGATAAAATACAGGAAATAGTATAAGGGCAGACTAGGTGGACCAGGAGGTCTTTTTCTACCGTCAATGTTCTATGTTTCTATGCTATATCTCCTAACACATGGCCACGCCTTCAATATGTTGTCCCAGGATCTGACAGCTCAGAAGAAGCTCCTGAGTAGGGATATATTTGGGTCTCTTCAGTCCAACGCCATCTCCCCAAGTGATGGCACCTAGCCAAGCTTGCTTGATCTCCAAAAGCTCATCACTTGGTCCTACTTTGGTGAGAAGTTTCAAGGTTGTAGGCTAGGAAGCAAAGCGGCTTCCCAGATTCCTCCGCAAACCTGGTTGCTCTGTTTAAAGCCACTGTGTTAACTTGGTGCAGCCACCAAAGTCCGGTGTCTTTTTGGCTCTTAGGGTTCTTGCCATTTCGCCGAGCAAAAGTCAGCTGCCTTTTCTCTCCTTCAGAAGAGAGAAATTCAGTTACAGTGGTACCTCTACCTAAGAAGGCCTCTACTTACGGACTTTTCTAGATAAGAACCAGGTGCTCAAGATTTTTTTGCCTCTTCTCAAGAACCATTTTCCACTTACCAACCTGATCCTCCGAAACCGTAACCGGAAAAAGTAGGGAGGAGCCTCTGTGGGGCCTCTCTAGGAATCCCCTGGGAGGAAACATGGCCAGAAAAGGCGGGGAGAAGCCTCTGTGGGGCCTCTCTAAGAAACTCCTGGGAGGAAACAGAGCCGGAAAAGGCGGGGAGAAGCCTCCATGGGGCCTCTCTAGGAATCCCCTGGGAGGAAACAGGGCTGGAAAAGGCAAGGAGAAACCTCCGTGGGGCCTCTCTAAGAAACTCCTGGGAGGAAACAGGGCCGGAAAAGGTGGGGAGAAGCCTCCATGGGGCCTCTCTAAGAAACTCCTGGGAGGAAACAGGGCCTCCACCCTCCCTGCGGTTTCCCCAATCGCACACATTATTTGCTTTTACATTGATTCCTATGGGGAAAATTGCTTCTTCTTACAAACCTTTCTACTTAAGAACCTGGTTACGGAACGAATTAAGTTCATAAGTAGAGGTACCACTGTACTTGATCCAGCCTCTTCCATGGCTTGGATGGTCAGGTTTTGGTCTGACATAGTTGCCTTAGAAGCAACCCCCTAACGGTGATGGGGATAAAGCCGCTGTTCTCCACTTCTGGTCCTAAGCGGAGATCTTCTAGTCAAAAGATTTGACAACTGGCCTGTCTTGGTGTAGAATCTCATCCACTCGCTAAGTCCTGGGCTGTTGGAGTTAACAGCAGGTAAAGCTAGGAGGGCAGAGCTAAGCAAGTCATCAGCTGAGAGTTGTTACATTGCAACAAGTGATCCAACCCATCTTGAATTCCGTTAACTCTTCTCTGGCGCCGATTTAGTGTTGAACATCACCCAACTAGATCCTTGTGTATAGAAACATAGAAGACTGACGGCAGAAAAAGACCTCCTGGTCCATCTAGTCTGCTCTTATACTATTTCCTGTATTTTATCCTAGGATGGATCTTTGTTTATCCCAAGCATCTTACTGTGGATTTACCAACCACGTCTGCAGGAAGTTGGTTCCAAGCATCTACTACTCTTTCAGTCAAATAATATTTTCTCACCTTGCTTCTGATCTTTCCCCCAACTAACCTCAGATTGTGCCCCCCTGTTCTTGCATTCACTTTCCTATTAAAAACATTTATTTAACCCTTTAAAATATTTAAATGTTTCAATCATGTCCTCTCCCCTTTCCCTTCTGCCCTCCAGACTCTACAGATTTGAGTTCATGAAGTCTTTCCTGATAAGGAAAGGCTTGAATATAGGCTTGAATAATATAGATATAGGCTTGAATAAATCTTCTGTACTGCAAACGTAACGGAGGATTCTGATTTTGGGGGCTGGACATGAATCCAGTCAACTGAGGTTGAGCATTAAATTGATGCTATATAAGGGTCAATGTAGGGTCGAGGTGGTCAGGGGTTAAGACGCTGAGCTTGTGGATCAAAAAGGTCAGCAGTTCGGTGGTTCGAATCCCTAACACTGCGTAACGGAGTAAGCTCCTGTTACTTCTGCCGGCCTAGCAGTTCGAACGCAGGTAAAAATGCAAGTAGAAAAATAGGGATCACCTTTGGCGTTCCATGCCCCTTTGGCGTTCAGCCACATCACCACGAAGATGTCTTCGGACAGTGCTGGATCTTTGGCTTTGTAATAGAGATGAGCACCGCCCCCTAGAGTCAGGAACGATTAGCACTTATGTGCAAGGAGAAGCTTTACTTTACCTAAGAGGCTGGAGTTGGACCGCTTGTGGCTATATAATGACTCTAAGCTCATGACACACTTAACTCCCTCTCCCTAGTTTTACTCTTCTCCTACAAGGCGAAGTTGATCGCCATGTTACTAGAGACCAGGGATTCCGAGGACAGCCTTGACCCGTCAGGATTGTGGTTCTTCCTCGCATTATTACTTTGCAACCTACAATTGCGGGATAAATTAATGCACTAAAGGCATGGTGCCATCTGGAATTACCAACGCTGGGAGAGACCCCTTGCTAAATCCCACCCATTCAGACCCTCTCTGTACGTTGAGTGTGTTCAATCTTCCAACACTGTAAGGTCACTGTAGTACAGGGCCCCCCAAACCTTTTACACAGGGGGCCAGTTCACTGTCCCTCGGACTGTTGGAGGGCCGGACTATTAAAAAAACCTATGAACAAATCCCTATGTACACTGCACATACCTTATTTTAAAGTAAAAAAAACAAAACGGGAACGTAGTATTTAGAGGGGGGGGGAAGAAGTCTGAAATTCATATATGTTTATGTTTTGTTTTTAATTTTCTTTTGTTAACATCTGATTGGCTATACAAGGTTTTCTTGGCTTATAGAAAAATGTATAAAGAAAGAAGGAAGCACTTTGGCATAATGGTTAATAAGTGTTGTACTTTTTTGAGGAGGGAGTTTAATTGAAAGAAAATGAATGTAGCTGGATGAGAAAATTAGAAAAAAAAATTGCAACTTTTTTGATGATTGATATTAGTTACTAACAAAATACTGCATTTTATTCATGGAAAATTAGATGTGCTCCTGTCACTCACCCGCGGGCCGGATAATTAGCCCCAGGGGGCCGCATGTGGCCCACGGGCCATAGTTTGGGGACCGCTGCTGTAGTATGTGTAAACCATGAAAGATAGGAAGAGGGGAGATATTCCTACCTATACCAAAGCTCCTCGTCGTAAAACTGCTAGTTGTTGTAGGAAGGCGTTAACCGGAGCTTACAAATCCGAGTCTATAGCAATAAACATTGGGGGGCTATGACCTCACTGATCTACTCCTCCATAATCATTTGGTCCCCAGGACCAAATTCGTTTTGTAACAAGTCTTGCAATTCTGTTTCTCAGGCAACCCCCTCTGAGATATGGACTACTGTGTTTCCCCGAAAATGAGACCCTGTCTTATATTTTTTTTGCACCCCAAAATAAGCGCTTGGCCTTATTTTTGGGGAGGTCTTATTATTTTGGGGCGCGTAGAACAAAACGGAGCTCCTCTCGCCGTCTTACCTGATTTCCAGCTCTGTCTCCCTAACCTTAAACAGCGGAAATGGTATTTTCTCAAAAGGTTTTATTTTTGAGGGGCAAGGGTTTATTTTCAAGGGGGAAGGGTTTATTTTCTGGAGAGGTCTTATTTTTTTGGGAAACACAACACATGTAGCCTGCATGCCATCATAATGTGCAGTTTGGGCAGAAATGTGAAGTTAGGGCAGAACCAAGGTTAACTTTGGCTCCCCGATGTTGTCTTACCCTTTCAATAAAATGGTAGAAAGTTGAATCGATGGTTGTCATCTTAACATTTGATTGTTCTGAGTTCGGGTTTTGCCCCGTGTAATATTTTGAGTGTCTATGCGACGTTTCGGTGAAATCACATTCACCATCATCAGGCTGAAGTTTTAAGCTTCGTGGTGCTGTAAATATGGAATGTTTGCAACTGCCATTTGTTCCTTATATATAGTGTTGGGGGTGGAGATTTGGTTTGAATGTAGCAAATAGATTGGGTGTCTATGTTTTAGTGATTTGATTGGTTGGTGGAATCACAATTACTTGAAGGATTGACATGGTGATTATTATGATATGTTTTTTTGTTTAAGGCTGGTTTCCAAATCTCTGGTAGGCAGGACGTGTCATCCCGTTTGTTCATGCTGAAGGGGTGCTTCTCTATCTCTATGGCTTCCATAGTAATTCTTCTGTATAAATTTTCTTCAGCCTGATGATGGTGAATGTGATTTCAACGAAACGTCGCATAGACACTCAAAATATTACATGGAGCAAAACCCGAACTCAGAACAATCTACATACATATACCCATGAAAATCTACGAAAACAAATATATATATATATATATATACCACAAGAATCCCAATGTCAAATGAATGGCTTTGTAATATCCCCAGTATAATGGAAAGGCTGGTTTGACTCCATATGATCAGGGTTGAATTATGACAAAGTCATAGGTTCAAGGAATATGTTGGTATGGAACATTTCATAGCCATGATCGGGTTAATGATGCTCTAAGAGAATACAGAAAACCCTGGATTCGAATCCTCACGCTGCCCTGAAAATCACGGGGTGACCTTAGGTTCGTCAGCCTACCTACCTCATAGGGTTGTTGTGAGGATGAAAGGGGTGCAGAGTAGGGAAAAGAGACGTGAGATCTTTGCCTTTGAAGGAGAAGAACTAAACGGTTCATTTTATTGGGGGAAATAAAATACTGTACAGATTTTTTTAAGAATGGGGGAAAAAGACTTTCTCGTATGCAATCTGGCCGGTTTTGAGAAGATTTGTGGAACGGCATGGACTGGGGTCTTGGATACCACACCTGGCGTGTTCGGAAGACCTCCCAGCAAAGATGGACATGCAAAAGAAACAACTCTCGCGTCCCGCGGAAAATCCCACCTGCTCGAAACCACCATTTTGACTTCCGAAGTGACCAGTGGCCCATTGGAGAGGCGGCTTGCCTCTTGCCCCATTCAAGCCCAGCCATAACGTGGGATTTCCACCCACCCAAACCTTCAAAGAGCGGCCGCTGGACCTTGGATACCGCAGGAAGTCTACGAACTGAAGAAACATTTTGCTGAAAAATAACGCCAGGGCCACCGGATCTGCGTATAAGTGTCTCGTGACTTCTCAACTTCCTTCCTTTAGTGTCCTTAATGAAGACTAAAACTCTCTTTCTCTGTTTCTCTCTGTTCATGGCTAGGTGAACATTTTTGGGCCTGCCCTACTTCAGCCAGGTTGCTTCTCTGAGGGGGTTGCCTAGAACCGAGTGTTAAAAGTTTCTAGCTTTTAAGACGTGATTTAATAAAAAGAAACCTTGGTGATGATGATAGCTTTGTCCTTTTTCTCTTCCTTGTCTCCTATCCTGGTTTCCCACCCTGGAAAGGTGACCACATGATTTTTGATTTTTCTCTTCTTTCTGAATTCTTTCCTTGTCTTCTATCCTGATATCCTCTCATCCCCCCCCCCCCCGGAAACTTTACCACATGGTGATTTTCTCTTCTCTCTTGTCTTATCTTGATATTTTTTTATCCCTGGAAACTTTAGCACATGGTGTTTTTCTCACGGAATGTTAAGTATGGGTAAACCAGAACATGGCATGAAATTTATTTCTGACAGTCTCAAGATGGGTGAACAGTGCAGTCAGGCGGTAGGGAAAGCAAGTACAGGGGTACCTCTACTTAAGAACGCCTCTACTTAAGAACTTTTCTAGATAAGAACCGGGTGTTCAAGATTTTTTTTGCCTCTTCTCAAGAACCATTTTCTACTTAAGAACCCGAGCCCAGAAAAACTTCCCAGCAAATTTGAGAGCAGCACTAAGGCCCGGCCAGTTTCCTGCCATTCCCCCTTTAATCCCAGCCATCTTGGGCTTTTCTGGGCTGCCAGAAGAGCCTTTTGGTGGTGTTTAAGGAGGCTTTGGCAATCCAGAGCGAACGAAGCATTTTCCTTTCTCTGGGCGCTTGGAGAGGGAATAAACCTCTGCCAGCACCCAGAGAAAAGAAACGCTCCCTTCGCTCTGGGCAGCAACTGTCCTCCTCCTCTTCTTCCTCCTCCCCCCCCCATCCAAATTCCGAGCTTTTATTTCTTGCCTAATGGGTTTGCACACATTATTTGCTTTTATATTGATTTCTATGGGAAAAATTGTTTCTACTTACAAACTTTTCTACTTAAAAACCCGGTCACGGAACAAATTAAGTTCTTAAGGAGAGGTACCACTGTAGAATGCTTGGCTTCATAGCTAGAGGTATCACAAGCAGGAAGAGGGAGATTGTGATCCCCTTATATAGAGTGCTGGTGAGACCCCATTTGGAACACTGTGTCCAGTTCTGGAGACCTCACCTACAAAAAGATATGGATCAAATTGGACGGGTCCAAAGACGGGCTACAAAAATGGTGGCAGGTCCTAAGCATAAAACGTATCAGGAAAGACTTCATGAACTCAATCTGTAGAGTCTGGAGGACGGAAGGGAAAGGGGGGACGTGATCAAAACATTTAGGGTTAAATAAGGTTCAGGAGGGAAGTGTTTTCAATAGGAAAGTGAACACAAGAACAAGGGGCCACAATCTGAAGTTAGTTGAAGGAAAGATCAGAAGCAGCATGAGAAAATATTATTTGACTGAAAGAGTAGTAGATGCTTGGAACAAACTTCCAGAGGACGTGGTTGGTCAATCCACAGTGACTGAATTTAAACATGCCTGGGATGAACATATATCCATCCTAAGATAAAATACAGGAAATAGTATAAGGGCAGACCAGATGGACCAGGAGGTCTTTTTCTGCCGTCAATCTTCTATGTTTCTAAGTGGAGCTTATCAGGGAAAGACAGCAATGGTTTCGTTCCCCACCTCCTTTGGCTATCAGGAAGAACCAGAGACAAGTTTATTTTTTATTTCATTATTCCTCCTCCGCCCCCTTATCGGGCTATCGGAAAAGTCAGAGAGACGTCGCTTTCTCCTCCACCCTCTTTTCCGCTGACTCTCTCGACACCTTTATGTGAATTCACTGAAGCGACAGGATTTGCCCAGGTGCCAAGTTTCAAAAAAGAATCTCACCAACTCGCCGTTGGCAGGATGACGTGGCATAAAGCCCGCTGCCTTTGGGAAAATACCTGTGTGTGTGGGTTTGTGTATCTTTTTTGTGTGTGTCCACCAAGCCAACATTCCTAGCGTGCCACACTCGAGGTGCGATGGAGGCATCTAGATGGTTGGCTGTGTCCATCGAGGCAAGAAATAAAACTGGGATTATCCCCAACTCACGCAAACCACCGGAGCAGGTGAAGTTCAAAGGGGCACCAGTTGCTTGCATGCAACGTTTCATTCCCTGGCTAGGGAACGTCACCAGTGTTAGCGGGTTGCGGGGTTTTGCTTCCAGTTTGGGTGATTTCCCGCCCCCATTTCCTTTGTAGTTTTTTGGTCATTCATTTATTTATTATTTACATTTGTATGCTGCCCACTCCAAAAGAACTCAGGGCAGCTAACAATAATTACTAAAAAAAACCAAGGAAAAATGTAGCAATGATAAAATAGCAATATTATAAAAATACTAGACTGTGCGGAGATGGACAGGCTATCCAAAAGATTAGCGGGAAAAGAAGAATCAGATTACTATAAAACATGGGCAAAATTTTATGATTGGCTAAAAGAAATAAATAAATAAAAATTTATGCAAAGCAACACGTCAAATAAAAGAATTCAAAAATTAATATTATGTAAAAGAAGTGTAATTCTCTGATCAAATATATAAAAAAAAAGTGGGGAAACTTTCATTTCCCAAATGTTGTATATATATGTTTTTTAAGGAAAGTTTTTTCTTTTGTCTTGTATGTCATATTTGTAAAATAAAAAAATATTAAAAAAAAATACGTAAGGAACGAACTTGAAAACCATACATACACACAGTCTTTCTTAATTCCAGGCCTGCCGGAAAAGCCAGGTTTTAACGGCTTTCTAGAAGACCGGTAGGGTGGATAATAATAATAATAATAATAATAATAATAATAATAATAATAATAACAACAACAACAACAACAACAACAAAACAACAAAAACAATAATGATAATGATAACGATAACAACAACAACAATAGTTGGAAGAGACCTTGGAGGTCTTCTAGTCCAACCCCCTGCTTAGTCAGGAAACCCTATACTTCTTCAGACCGATGCTTATCCAACATCTGCTTAAAAGCTTCCAGTGTTGGAGCATTCACAACTTCTGGAGGCAACTTATTCTTCCTCTGATCAGCTGTTCTAACTGTCAGGAAATTTCTCCTTAGTTCTAAGTTGCTTCTCTCCTTGTTTAGTTTCCACCCATTGCTTCTTGTTCTACCCTCAGGTGCTTTGGAAAATAGCTTGACTCCCTCTTCTTTGAGGCAACCCCTGAGATACTGGAAGGCTGCTATCATGTCTCCGCTGGTCCTTCTTTTCATTAAACTAGCCATGCCCAGTTCCTGCAACTGTACTTCATATGTTTTAGCCTCCAGTTCCCCTAATCATCTTTGTCGCTCTTCTCTGCACTCTTTCTAGAGTCTCAACCTCCTTTGTGCATCGTGGTGACCAAAACTGAATGCCATATTTCAAGTGTGGCCTTACAAAGACCTTATAAAGCGGTATTAACACTTCACATGATCCTGATTCTATCCCTCTATTAATGCAGCCAAGAACCAACATGGCTGGCTCCTATTTAAATGGTTGTCCACTAGGACTACAGATAGTGAGGATCTCTGAGGGCAATTGGTTCCAAAGGGTCGGAGCAGCCACAGAGAAGGCTCTTCCCCAAGGTCCCACCAACCAATATTTTTTGACGGACAGGACCTGAGAAGGCCAACTCTGTGGGCCTTTACTGGCTGTAGCAAGGGAGGAGGGAGGAGGCGGTCCCGTAAATAGTCTGGCCCTGAGCCATTTAGGTCTTTAAGGATGATAACCAACACCTTGAATTGCATCTGGAGACTAATTGGTAACCAATGCAGCTTGCGTAAAGTTTGTGTGATACCAGCGTACCTTGCTGCACCCATAATTTCGTGTGCTGCTGTCTTCGGAGAGGGGCGGCATACAAATCTAATAAATTAATACTATTATTATTATTTTGCACCAGCTGAAGTTTCTGAACGCTCTTCAAGGGTAGCCCCATATAGAACGCCTTGCAGTAGTCAAGGCGTGAGTGATGAGGGGTTAGAGTGTTGTTTGCTGCTTGACGGTTTTCCTAGTGCGAATCCCCGTTTACGCTAATCCCACACTCACAAACACTGATGATTTTACCTAGTTGGGTGTCGAAATGCCGGCAAGAGTCTACGGAGAGGGGCGGCATACAAATCTCATAAATATAATAAATAAATAAAATAAGAAAACAACCAAGCACTGAGAGCGACAAGGATCGCACAATCCTTCTCCTCTTCCTCTAGAAATGCCACTCCTTTTTAGCACTGATGATGTTATCTAACGGGGTGAAGAGACGTCTTAAGAAAACCACCCAGCTCCAGAGACCACCAAAGACCCCACAGTCGTTGACCTCCTCCTTCTCTTCTTCCTCCCCTTCTCCTCATCCTTTCCCCCTGCTTTTCTCCCTCCTTCTCTTTCTCCTCCATCCCACTTCCTTTTGGCACTGATGATGCTACCTAACTGGGTGAAGAAACGTCTGTTAACACCACCACCCTCCGAATAATCTCAGAGACCACCAAACCTCACGCTTCCAAAAGATGCAGGACCTGTTTAACAGGTACAGAACAGAACTTCCATTGATTTACCCGTCTGCTGGGGCTTTGTGTAATCAAACGTACTCAAAATTCATTAACTTGTCTGGTTTATTCTCTTTCCTTGGCCAAATTCAACAAAGTCCTGTAAAATAAATTCTTTTGAAGATTCCCTGCGTGTTATTAAAGGATTAACTCCCGTCGCCGTAAAATCAGAAATCACTGACAAAGTCGATAAAGGGTCTGAAGGTTAAACCAAACCCTAAGATTTTTATTAATATTGCTTCTTCATTGCTTATTTGGCCCCTATGACAATCATTAAGTGTTGTACCACATGGTTCTTGACAAATGCATATTTTATTTTATGTACGCTGAGAGCATATGTACCAAGACAAATTCCTTGTGTGTCCAATCACACTTGGCCAATAAAATTCTATTCTATTCTATTCTAAACTCAATGTCAACCGCTCCAAACTTGACTGCAAAAAATACGACTTCAGCAACAGAGTAATCAACGCCTGGAATGCACTACCTGACTCTGTGGTTTCTACTCCTAACCCCAAAACCTTTAACCTTAGACTATCTACAATCCCCTTTCTAAGAGGTCTGTAAGGGGCGTGCATAAGCGCACCACTGTGCCTACCGTCTCTGTCTACTGTCTTCTTTTGTTACTTTATATCATTAGTTATCTAATGTTTTATTTGTACAAATTACCACCCTATAATTGCTTGACAAAATAAATAAATTACAAACAGTAGACTAAAAAAAGAGAGAAAGAATTCAAGATGGCACACATCACAAAAAGGGGATAAAGCTTCGGTCACACTGTTCTGCCTTTCATCTTGACTATTTTGAAGCATGTCGTAAGGACAGCCCCAGTTGCTTCATGGTAAATCACGCCGTGCTGTTTAGCTCATGCCGTGCCGTTCTACACGACGGAAACAGAATAGAATAGAATAGAATTTTATTGGCCAAGTGTGATTGGACACACAAGGAATTTGTCTTGGTGCATATGCTCTCAGCGTACATAAAATAAAATATACATTTGTCAAGAATCATCTGGTACGACACTTAATGATTGTCATAGGGGTCAAATAAGCAATGAAGAAGCAATATTAATAAAAATCTTAGGATATAAGCAACAAGTTACAGTCATACAGTCAACATGGGAGGAGATGGGTGATACGAATGATGAGAAAAACTAGTAGAATAGAAGTGCAGATTTAGTAGAAAGTCTGACAGTGTTGAGGGAATTATTTGTTTAGTAGAGTAATGGCGTTCGGAAAAAACCTGTTCTTGTGTCTAGTTGTCTTGGTGTGCAGTGCTCTGTAGCAACGTTTTGAGGGTAGGAGTTGAAACAGTTTGTGTCCAGGATGTGAGGGGTCAGTAAATATTTTCCCCGCCCTCTTTTTGACTCGTGCAGTATACAGGTCCTCAATGGAAGGCAGGTTGGCAGCAATTGTTTTTTCTGCAGTTCTGATTCTCCCCTGAAGTCTGTGTCGGTCTTGTTGGGTTGCAGCACCAAACCAGACAGTTATAGAGGTGCAGATGGCAGACTCAATGGTTCCTTTGTAGAACTGGATCAGCAGCTCCTTGTGCAGTTTGAGCTTCCTTAGCTGACGCAGAAAGAACATTCTTTGTTGTGCTTTTTTGATGATGTTTTTGATGTTAGGTGACCATTTTAGGTCTGGAGATATGATAGAACCTAGAAATTTGAAGGTCTCTACTGTTGAAGATGACCCAGAGAAATTTATTTCCCCAGATCTTTGTTTATTCATATATATGGGTGTGAATATGTGCTTGGCTGCCCTTCGTGGGTTGATTTTGAACACGTCAGTGGCTTCAGCTCCGACCCTCAAAACAAGGCTACAGAGCACTGCAGACCAGAACAACTAGACACAAGAACATTTTTTTCATCCAACGCCATCACTCTTCTAAACAAATAATTCCCTTGTCACTGTCAAACTATCCCCTAAGGCTACTATTAGTCTTCTCATCATTCCCATCACCCATCTCCTCCCACAAATAATTGTATGACAAATTTTGTTGCTTGTATCCTTATGATTTCAATTGACTGGTTCCTAATATGATTGGATTGCTTATTGGTACCTGGACTATCGTGTGGTACATCATGATTCTTGACAAATGTATATTTTATTTTATGTACACTGAGAACATAGGCACCAAAGACAAATTCCTTATACCATATGTCCAAGCACACTTGGCCAATAAAGAATTCTATTCTATTCCATTCCATTCCATTCCATTTCATTCCATTCCATTCTTCCTATCACCTCTCTCTCTCATCAATCTATCTCCTATCCACTCTATCATCTATAAATTGTCTGCCTGCCTGCCTGCCTGCCTGCCTGCCTGCCTACCTATCTATCTATCTATCTATCCGATCCATCTATCCATCTATTTATCCCTCCCTCTCTTTCTCCATCCATCCATCCATCCATCCATCCATCCATCCATCCATCCATCCATCCGTCCATCCAGTTTCCTATTCGAATAAGACATTCCCTGATAATAAGCCCAATCAGGCTTTGCAGTGCATGGCAATAAGGCCAAACACTTATTTCAGGGTTATATATATATATATATATATATATATATATATATATATATATATATATATATATATATATATATATATATATATATATATATATAAGACAGGGTCTTATTTTCAGGGAAACACAGTATCTGTCTGTCTATTTGTCATCTCTCTCTCTCTCTCTATTCTATCTATCCCATCAGCTCTCTCTCATCAATCTACCTACTATCCATTCTATCATCTGTTCTATAAAATGTCTGTCTGTCTGCCTAATCACCTACCTGTCTTCCTGCTGAAGTAGCTTCACCATGCCCAGCCACCAAGCTGGAATAATAATCGTAATAATAATAAAAAAACCTCAGCTCCGCTGTGCTATTAAAACTTGAAATAAACTTGACGCAGGCTGAACTCTCCAGGGTGTGCTATTGTTTACAGACCGACAAACTCTCAAGAGCTTTGTGTAGGATTTCTCTTTTCCCTCCAAGCTAGATCAGAGATTAATCAAATCTTTCTTTCCTTCCTTCCTTCCTCCTTCCCTTCCTTCCTTCCTTCCTTCCTTCCTTCCTTCCTTCCTTCGTTCCTTCCTTCCTTCCTTCCTTCCTTTCTTTTTCTCCCTTCCCTCCAAGCCAGATCGGAGATCAATTGAACCTTCCTTCCTTCCTTCCTTCCTTCCTTCCTTCCTTCCTTCCTTCCTTCCTTCCTTCTTTTTTTCTTTCTTTCTTTCTTTCTTTCTTTCTCTTTTTTTCCACCCACAACTTATGCTCAGCCAGGAAAGCAATGGCTTTCCGTGGACTCAAACTGCCCAGCTGGGCTGTTTTTTCACTCTCCTATCTCTCTCTCTCTCTCTCTCTCTCTTCCTGCTATGACAGGTGCATAGCAATAGCATTTAGACTTATATACCACTTCACAGTGCTTTTACAGCCCTCTCTAAGCCGTTTTACAGAGAGTCAGCCTCTATCCCCCCAACAATCCGGGTCCTCATTTTACCCACCTCGGAAGGATGGAAGGCTGAGTCAACCTGGGCTGCTCAAGAACTTGACAAACAAACATATCGGCGGGCAAACGGTTGCAATCCGATGCGCTTTGCTGAAAAAAATAAAGGAAACTGACAGCCCTTGCCAACTGGTAAACAAAACCTCTGAGCTGCAGTGGTGTGTGTATGTGTGTGTGTGTGTCGAGGTGGGGGTGTTGCCTAAGAGGGCCTCTGAGCTACGAAGGGAGGGTGGGAGGGAAAATATGAAGGGTTGACCCAGCCGTGTTAATCTCTGTCCACAAGCAAGTGTTTGCACGGAATCACCTGCTTCCCTCTTCCTGGTGCTATCCTGGCCCGGTTCCTGAGAAGACCTCCTGTCTGTCTTCTGGAGGTAAGGGAGGCAAAACTCTTCTTCTCTTCCCTTTTTTTTTGGAGGAGCGAGGGAAATGGGGTACAGTTGGAGCTTGTCTTTCTTCTTCTCTGTTTTCTTCTGCTTTTTCATTTCCTTTAGATGTTTTAGTATCCTTTAGTCACTAGTCTTCTTCTTCTTCTTCTTCCTCTTTCTTCTTCTTTTTCTTCATCTTCTTCTTCTTCATCATCATCTTCTTCTTCTTCTTCTTCTTCTTCCCTCCTCTTTCCGCCTCCTCTCTTTTATTTGCAGCATTTTATATTTTACAGAACTTTTTATATTTTACAGAACTACTATTATTTCTTCTTCTTCTTCTTCTTCTTCTTCTTCTTCTCCTTCTCCTTCTCCTTCTCCTTCTCCTTCTCCTTCTCCTTCTCCTTCTCCTTCTTCTTCTTCTTCTTCTCCTTCTTCTTCTGGGATCTGCATGTTATAACCAAGGCTGGGTTCCACTTATCTTCGCCACCAGTTCACATCGTGACGTGGAGGCCTTTAAAAAGATACATCTTCTGCTTGAGTGGTGGGTTGGACTTCCAATTTGTGTTAATCTCAATTTTTTTTGGGTTGGGTGGGTGGTATAATTTTTTTTATTTTTTTATCTGACTTAAAAACATACATAAATGAAAACATATATACCATCAATTCTTAACATACATAGATAAGAAGGCAAAATGGATTTCTTCCTAAAAGATGAATAAGAGATAATATGCACATAACTTTGAACCCAATAGAGTATTATGAACAACTTCCTGAGAAACAAATGGCACTGATGTTTTTAGATGCGCAAAAAAGCATTCGATAATTTAAATTGGCATTTTTTTGAACCAGCAATTGCAATATATGGACTTCAGGGCAAGATTTCGAACTGCCCCCACCCTCCTCGCCTTCCACAAGATGTTGAAGACCCATTTATGCCACCAGGCATGGGGGGGCTAATCCCCCCCTTCTGACTTGTAGCATTTGAGTGTGGTGTGATTGTGTAGCATTCATTGTTTTTAGTAATAATGGGTTTTAACTTGTTCTTTTTAATATTAGATTTGTATTATATTGTATTGTTATTGTTGTGAGCTGCCCTGAGTCTTTGGAGAGGGGAGGCATACAAATCTAATAAATTATTATTATTATTACTATTATTATTATTTCTTTGGGTGATAGTAGCAATATATAATAAACAAATAGCAATAATAATCTGAGTCTGCAGAGAAGGATGGCATAGGAATTCAGATAGATAGATAGATAGATAGATAGATAGATAGATAGATAAAAAATGGAGAAATGACTGATAAGGTTGATATTACTAAGGGAAGAAGACAAGGCTGCCCATTGTTATTCATTTTGATATAAAATGTATTAAATAGAAATATAACAATGGACAAAGAGATTACAAGATTTAAAATTAGAAATGAAGAATATAAATTACAAGCATTTGTCATTCTGAAACTCTTCTGTCATCAACTGACACAGTGTTCGTTTCGGTGGAGATATTAGGGATTAAATAGAAGGCGGAATCTTTATTGCTCTGCGGTGAACTGAACTGAAGTTGCCGGCAAAAATTATATATTAAAAATTAACTAGCGATGAAGTCAAAGTTCCGTTCACCCTGAGCCTTTCTCTTTCCATTTAAAGAAACATCCCTCACTTGAAAGCATAAGTAGATCAGAGGTGCAGCTCTGGCCTCACAATCAGCAGGTTGTGAGTTCGATTCTAGGTAGAGGCAGATGTAGGGTCTCCTGCTTGGGCAGGGGGTTGGATTAGATGACCTACAGGATCCCTTACAACTCTGTTAATCTGTTAAATCTGTGAAAAGCCGTGAATCGCTTGTGCCTTATCTTCTTCTTCTCTTATTATTGAATCCGCTCGATCCATTAGCAACTCTGATCATCCAGCCATCCCAAAATAGCAAAGATCTTGCCTGAAATTTATCTCCTATCTAAAATCTCCCAGCCAACCACCTCCCTGATAAAAATCTCATAACATTTAGGAATATGCCCGCTCAAGAAAGGCCTTGCTTTGAACGAAAGATTAATTATTAAATGGCGAGAATAGCAACATGAGCCATTTAGAAAAAACAACGAGTGCTGAGCAGATAAGGGGAGCTAAAAATTAAGTGCCTATTTTACGTAACTGGTGCAAACCGTCCTCGGTGAGAAGCTTGTTAAAACTGAGGGAAATAAGCATTAAAACTCTGAAACTATTTCTGTGGGAAGCGTATAAAACTTTTATTATATGTATTAGAGTTGAAACATTAACTTTTTCTGGCCCACGACAAACGGAGAGGCAAGTAGCTATTGAAGCATCATTCGTTATTGACTGACGTCAGAGAAAAACAACAGGTCTTGATTTACAATATTCGTTTAGCTATACAGATTAAGTCTTTCCTGATACGTTTTATGCTTAGGACCTTCCACCATTTTTCTAGCCCGTCTTTGGACCCGTTCAATTTTATCAATATCTCTTTGTAGGTGAGGTCTCCAGAACTGGACACAGTATTCCAAATGGGGTCTCACCAGCGCTCTATACAGCAGGATCACCATCTCCCTCTTCCTGCTTGTTATACCTCTAGCTATGCAGCCAAGCATTCTACTTGCTTTCCTTATTGCCTGACCGCACTGTTCACCCATTTGGAGAATGTCAGAAATCACTACCCCTAAATCCTTCCCTTCTGAAGTTTTTGCTAACACAGAACTGCCAATACAATACTCAGATTGAGGATTCCTTTTCCCCAAGTGGATTATTTTACATTTGGAAACATTAAACTGCAGTTTCCATTGCTTTGACCACTTATCTAGTAAAGCTAAATCATTTGCCATATTACGGACGCCTCCAAGAATATCAACCCTGATATGGAATGATTTGTTCAGTTGAAATGTTAATGGCTGTGAAAAGGTAAGAGGTGGAAATCTTGACACACTGAGAGAGATGGCAATCAAAAAAATAATATTTCAGGATCCCAGCATGTTTGTAGGGAAAAATTTTTTGGGGGTACATTCCATTTGATGTGCAAGGAATTTTGAAACCAAGATTCCATAAGCAGCATTGTTTCTTAATAATATTATTCCTCGCCTCAATTCTTCCGGCCTTTAGAAACCGCTTTCAAAGAATCCGTGGGGTGGAGGGTTAATTTAGCTTCTCAAGCGAGGGCAGAATTTTAAAAATATGCTTTCCAAGGGTGTCATTAAGTAATTTTAAGCTCTGGGGCTTAATGGGCTTAACTGCCCACAAAGTTTCTAGATCTCTTTGTCCTGGCTATTGTGCCCATTTGCTTCCTGGATTTTTTTAAAAAAATCCCTTTTGTTCAGGCTGAGACAAAAGAGAGTGCTATGTAAACTTTTGAAAGCTATACTGATAATCATCTATTGATGCGTTTCAGGAGGAAAAAATAACAAACCCTGCAGACCTCAAGTGGCACTTAAGGTATTTTAAAAAAGGATGTTTTTTCTGGTTTAAGGAGCCTCAGTGGCGCAGTGGTTAGAGTGCAGTACTGCAAGTTTGTTTGTTTGTTATTTATTATTTATTTATTTGTTTGTTTGTTTGTTTGTTTGTTTATTCATTCATTCATTCATTCATTCATTCATTCATTCATTCATTTATTTATTTATTTATTTATTTATTGGATTTGTATGCCGCCCCTCTCCGCAGACTCGGGGCGGCTAACAACAGCAATAAAACAGTATATAACAAAATCCTAAATACTAAAAACAGTTAAAAACCCATTATATAAAAACCAGTCATACATACAGACATACCATGCATAAAATTGTAAAGGCCTAGGGGGAAGTGTATCTCAGTTCCCCCATGCCTGGCAGCAGAGGTGGGTTTTAAGCAGCTTTCGAAAGGCAAGGAGGGTGGGGGCAATTCTAATCTCTGGGGGGAGTTGGTTCCAGAGGGCCAGGGCCGCCACAGAGAAGGCTCTTCCTCTGGGTCCCGCCAAGCGACATTGTTTGGTTGACGGGACCCGGAGAAGGCCCACTCTGTGGGACCTAACTGGTCACTGGGATTCGTGCAGCATAAGGCGGTCCCTGAGATAATCTGGTCCGGTGCCATGAAGGGCTTTATAGGTCATAACCAACACTTTGAATTACTTCTGCTGATCACCGGCTGCCAACAGTTTGGCAGATTGAATCTCAGTAGGCTCAAGGTTGACTTGGCCTTCCATCCTTCTGAGGTGGGTAAAATGAGGACCTGGATTGTTGAGGGCAATTGGCTGACTCTTGGTTAGAGAGGGCTGTAAAGCACTGTGAAGCGGTATATAAGTCTAAATGCTATTGCAATTGCAATTGTAAGCTATCTTGAGTCCCAAGGGATTGGACGGGATTGAAGACTAATAAAAATTAAAATTAAAATTTGGCATGCGAACCAAAAAAAAAGGTTTCACCCCGTCCTAGAAACTCAATGTTTGGGGTTCACGTCTCCTGTTCTAACCTCATGATGACCTCGAAATGGGTTAATGATAAGGATTGTGTAGAGTGATCTCTGAGTTGTCAAAGATACACTTACACCAGCAGTCCCCAAACTACGGCCCGCGGGCCACATGCGGCCCGCTGAGGCCATTTATCCGGCCCACGGGTGAGTGACAGGAGCACAGATACATACTTTTCTTTTAATTAAATTCTCTCCTTAATGTTCCTTCAAAAAGTAAAACGCCAATTATATTTCTAACTTATTAACCATTATGCCAAAGTGCTTCCTTCTTTCTTTATACATTTTTCTATAAACCTTGTATAGCCAATCAGATGTTAACAAAAGAAAATTAAAAACACAACGTAAACATATATGCATTTCAGATTTCTTCCCTCCCTCTAACTAGTATGTTCCCGTTTTGTTTTTTACTTTAAAATAAGGTATGTGCAGTGTGCATAGGGATTTGTTCATAGGTTTTTTTATAGTCCGGCCCTACAACAGTTCGAGGGACAATGAACTGGCCCCCTGTTAAATCAGTCAGTAGATATACTGTTCTGTTGGGCTCTCTGGTAGAATCCTCCCGAAAATTCACAGGTACAAATTTCAGACCCACACATGTTTGAAAATTCAAAACAATGTTCTTTATAATGAAAATCCAAATAAACTAAGCACTTTTTTTGTATAGCAAAGAGCCCTCGTCTCCAAACAACCTGGTAATTTGTACAAGTCCCTTATCAGTTCTGTGATACTTAGCTTGCAGCTATGAGGCAATTCACAGTCCTTCTTCTTTCACAAAGTGAAACACACTTTGCCCTGGTTTAGTTTCAAAGCGGGGAAAAATCAGCCCACAAAGGTCGAAGTCAGCAAGGCAGTCACGAAACACAACGATCAGATAATCCTCCACAATGGCCAAACCCACAAGCTGCTCTTTATAGCAGCCTCACTAATGACCACAGCCCCACCCAACCACAGGTGGCCTCATTTTCTTTGATAATAATCTCTCAGTTGCTGCTGCCTATGCATCACTCTCCGCATGCGTGGCTGTATCTTTAACTCTTGTTCTGAATCCAAGGAGGAGCTAGATAATTTATCTCCTTCTGAGCTGTCTGCCCCACTCTCCTCCTCCCTGTCACTCATGTCTTCTTGGTCAGAGGAGCCTTCATCAGCAGATTCCACTGGGAGCAAAACAGGCCTGCGGCATGTGGATATCTTCCCCACACCCACAGTCCTTGGGGCAGGAGCTGGGCCAGAGCTAACCACAACAATATACAAAACTATAAGTCTTACTTGTTCAGCTTACAAATATATAAACGTATTGGATTTTGTGATATATTGTTTTACTGCTGTTGTTAGCTGCCCCGAGTCTGCGGAGAGGGGTGGCATACAAATCCAATAAATAAATAAAAATATATAAAAAAATATAAACTATCATTTGAACACACAGTTCTTACTACAGCATAGTCAGAAAGACACAACAGTAATAGCAGAGAATAGCCAAGAATCACGCTTCTGGCTCCCTCTTCTGGCAAATCCGTAACACTGACTCTTAAAGCAATAGTGTTCCAATACATGTAAGCATACATTGTTGGTTAGTCTTCGGAGAGGGGCGGCATACAAATTGAATAAATAATAATAATAATAATAATAATAGTTTTATATATTGCCAAACCCAACCAGTTATGTATATAGTACTAACAGGGAGTTCTTAGGGCTCTCCCCACCCCCAAGTCAGATTTGGGAAGGGGGAAGTGATTTCAAGGCTGAGCAGGAGGTTCTGCGTCCATGCACCTGGCACCGATGAAAGGTTAGCCTTGAGGATTGGAGCTGCCTTTCGGGAACGGCCTGGCTTGTTTGGCCAGACGGTTGTGAATCATCACCTTGTGTAGGATGGGTGTGGTGGTCATCAGCTGGCTTGGGTGCCCCTTTGCCCGCCCCTTTACAGCCCTTTGGAATGTGGCATCTTTGTTGGTACAAGGTTGGTTTCTTGGCTGAAGGCCACCAACTCAATCAACTCATTTGATTGTCCCCGTTTCTATATATAGAGATAGACGCACTGTCTAAACAAGAATGTTCAATAGAGGAGGACAAATGGGGAGCTAATGTCCTTGGTGACTTTTTCTGATGCTTTTCTTGTCTATGTCCAAAGGGATGCAAATGAAATGGGTTCAATCTTGGCCGGCAGAAAGTACAATTAGTTGCTGGTCAGCCTACGGTAACATCTAAGCATCCATAGCCTTTATTATTATTATTATTATTATTATTATTATTATTATTATTATTATTGCTATTATTATTATTGCTATTTCTTCTTCTTCCTCTTCTTCCGCCTCCTCCTTCTCCTTCCTCTTCTTCTTCTTCTTCTTCTTCCTCTTTCTTCTCCTTCACCCTCCTCTTCTTCCTCTCCCTCTTCTTCTTCCTTCTCCTTCTCCTCCTTCCTCTTCTTCCTCTTCCTCTTCTTCTTCTTTCTCCTCCACCTTCTACTCCTTTCTCTTCTTCCTCTTCCTCTTCTTCCTCCTCCTCTTTCCTCTTCTTTTTCTTCCTCCTTCTCCTCTTCCTCTTTGTCATCCTCTTTCTTCTTCCTTCTCCTCCTTCCTCTTCTTCCTCTTCCTCTTCTTCTTTCTCCTCCACCTTCTACTCCTTTCTCTTCTTTCTCTTCCTCTTCTTCCTCCTCCTGCTCCTCTTTCCCCTTCTTCTTCTTCCTCCTGCTCCTCTTCCTCTTCCTCTTTGTCTTCCTCTTTCTTCTTCTTCTTCTTCTTCTTCTTCTTCTTCTTCTTCTTCTTCTTCTTCTTCTTCTTCTTCTTCTTCTTCTTCCAATTCCTCTCCTTCTCCTTCTTCTCCTTCTTTCTTCTTCTTCTTCCTCTTCTTCCTCCTCTTCCTCCTCTTCAGATCAGAGCCAACATAGTTGTAAATTGTCTAATCCAAGTACTTCAAGTTTGGTGGAATAAGATATTTTGTTGCGAGAGAATTGAAGTGACTCTTCTTACAAAATATTTCAGGACTCCGTCGGTTGTATTAATGTCAGATATGCAACGCGGGTCCCAAACAGGCGAGCTGTATTCCAGAATTGGTCTAACAAATGTTTTGTAAACTCTGGCTAGCAAATTAATATTGCCAGAGAAGAAGCTACGTAAGATTAGATTAACAACTCTTGGTACTTTTTTTTAATGGGGGGGCTCTAGCACTTTGGTCGTTGGATAATCGGATTCTTCCCAAAGGTGTCTGTATTTTTGCAAACTGTTTTCGCAAACAGACCGGAACTTGTTCTTGTTTCCCAGACTGATCAGATGTGGTTTGCCTGAGACCCCAGACCTCAAAAGCAGAACATCAACTGCAAAAAAGTACATGCATTGCCTTGATGCAACCATCACTACTCTTTGCTTAATCGGGCAGCGTTTTCCCTGCTGCAGTTTGCAGCCCAATCCGGACTCCCCACCGCCACCAGTAGCTCCCAGCAAAGATTAAGAGGTTAATCCTTCCTTCAGCTAAGCTCGATAGGCATCTCAGCTCTGTGAAAGTCTCACATTGTTCTCCACGCAGCTGGGAAGAAAGGAAGGCGGCTGCAGGTTCCTCTCTGTAAGTTGGTGGCTTTACAAAGATTTTGGTTCCGGTCTCGCAGGTGGTCAACGCTGAGTTTCTAGTTGGCGTGTCTAGGATAAAAGGAAATAGGTGGCTAGGAGGAAGCCGTGGTCACCTTAATTGATTTGGAATGCAAATGCAATCGAAGCCAAAACCCAGACCAGGAAGGAACCTTCTCTTCTTCTCCCTACCTGGATTTGAGGTGGAGCACCTGGTAGCAGCTCTCTCGAAGCAGTTTACGGAATCAGCTTCTTGCCCCCAACAATTGGAGTCCTAATTTTACCCACCTTGGAAGGATGGAAGGCTGAGTCAACCTTGAGCCAGTGGTGAGATTCAAACTTGGCAGAGCTACCTGCAATACTGTATTCTAACCACTGCATACTATAGAAGGAAGGAAGGAAGGAAGGAAGGGGAAAAGGGAGGGAGAGAAAGAAGAAAGGGAAGGAAGGAAAGAAACAATAGCAATAGCTATGCCGCTTCCTAGTGCTTTTACAGCCCTATCTAAACAGTTTACAGAGTCAGCCTCTTGCCCCCAACAATCCGGGTCTTCATTTTATTTATTCATTATTTATTTTTATTTATTTATTTATTTATTTAATTCATTCATTTGTCCAATACACAAATACATAGGAAGAAAAATAGACATGTAGTAATATATATAAGGGTAAAGTGAACTTAGAGGAGAGGATATATGAAAGAAAGGAAATATATATGATAAGTGAGAGAAAGGAAAGACAATTGGACAGGGGACGAAAGGCACACCAGTGCACTTATGTACGCCCCTTGCTGGCCTCTTAGGAACCTGGAGAGGTCAATCGTGGAGAGTCTAAGGGAGAAATGTTGGGGGCTGGAGAAATGTTGGGACCCACCTCGGAAGGATGGAAGGCTGAGTCAACCTTGAGTCAGTGATGAGATTTGAACTGCTGAACTACAGCTAGCAGTTAGCTGAAGTAGCATACAGTGCTGCACTCTAACCACTGCACCACCCTCAGTAGGGAGGAGGAGGAGAAGGAGGAGATAGTGATGATCAGATTTCTGGAAGATGTTCTCCAGGATCCATACCACCACCAACTTGATCCATCACCCATCTAATTTCTAAAATCAGAAGCAAACCCAACTAGATGATTATCTTCATGACTGTTTGAATTGGGAACTCCCAACAATAAGGAGGAACTTTCTGACAGTGTGAGAGAGATCAACCAGTGTAACAGAAGTTGCTTGAGTAGGTCGTGGGAGCTCCAACACTTGACACTTTCAAGAGGAGATTGAACGGCCATTTGTCTTGAAATGGTGTAGGGATTGAGCAGGGGGTTGGACTAGATCAGGGGGTAGGCAAAGTTGGCTCTTCTATGACATGTGGACTTCAACTCCCGGAATTCCTGAGCTAGCATGATTGGCTCAGGAATTCTGGGAGTTGAAGTCCACAAGTCACAGAAGAGCCAACTTTGCCGAGCCCTGATACTAGATGACCTACAAGGTCCCTCCTAATTCTAGTAGTCATCTCATCTAGAGACTCGTTCCCATTTTTTGTCTTCTCAGAAATGGCCTCCAAGTGGAACAGCTGGTACCTCCGTGGGAGTCTGGCTATTTTGGGTATCTTTTCTCTCACTGCCCTGATCCTTAGCTTGGTGAGAATCCACGATGTCGCACAACCTTCTAAGGACAAGGTAAGTAGTGGGCAAAGCAATGTGGAGGCAACATAGCGTCCTGTTTAAAGGAGTGGATCAGGGTTGGAAAGACCGAACTCCGGCCCAATTTGAGGCAATAGAAGGTTGATTCCAAGCGAAGAAAGACAGAAGATTGATCTGACAACGAAACAAATGGGTAGATCACACGTTTATGTGAATGTGCTGGTTAAACCCTGGAACGTTGTATTTGCAAGACCAGAAGTCTAAATTGTTCCATTTCACAAAAAAGTTTGAATTGCATACCTTCCTGCGGGATGCAAAGCTCATATTTTTATTTAAGGAAAGTGATTTCCTTTTTTGTTTAAATTCACTAATGAATACACGGAACACTAAACAATTTCATATCGTTTTCTAACAAAAATGGCTTTCCCGTAATAATGTTTATATCTTCTTTTTTTGGGTGTGGGTGTGTGTTATAAAATTTTTATTTTTTTCCCCAACATACATACATAAGCAGTAAAAAAACAACAGAATCAGTGCCAATAATAATAATTAATGATATTTCTTTGTTACGTTAAACATTCAGAGAAAAGAAAACCCTAACATTGCTTTTAATGTATATCCTCTTTTTTGCTAAATTAATTAAAATTAACTACACGTGAGACATATCTCATCTACAGATAGCAATATTATAAAAATCTATTCCCTTATATTGCCTTTTTCTATCTATAATAAAACATAAACATCTTAACTCAATATCTAATTTAATTCTTCCATCTAAATATCTAATTTATTGTTGTTAGCCGCCCCGAGTCTGCGGAGAGGGGCGGCATACAAATCCAATAAATTATTATTAATTATTATTATTAATTTAATCCTTCCATCTAAATATCTAATTTAATCCTTCCAACTCTGCGTTAACTCCTTATCCATTGCTGCCACCAATCCTTATTTCGTCACTTGGGTCTTTAGTAAATTAAAATTAAATTGTCATGTATTCTATCAAAGGTGTTTAAGAAAATCATTTCTCAATTATTTTTAGTTTCCAACCATTCATAAAAGTTATATCTTCGTTTGTCTGTTATAAAGTACACTGCTCAAAAAAAATAAAATAAAGGGAACACTAAAAAAAACACATCCTAGATCTGAATGAATGAATACTTTATTCTGTGCAAAGTTGAATGTGCACAGCAGCATATGAAATTGATTGTCAATCCGTGTTGCTTCCTAAGTGGACAGTTTGATTCCACAGAAGTTTGATTTACTTGGAGTTATATTCTGTTGTTTAAATGTTCCCTTAATTTTCTTTTTGAGCCGTGTATATTGTACAACCTAGACCCCTCTGTTATAAATAGCTAGACCAGGTTCCCAAGTTCAGAGGTGCTTTAGAATTTGGCTGCTATTTGCAGAGCGCATGACAAGACGTTCCCAGTATCTGACTATTTTATTTTCTGAATGACTCCTTTTCCAGTATGGCTTGGTATTTGATGCAGGTTCGTCGCACACGTCCCTTTTTGTATACCAGTGGCCGGAGGAGAAGGAAAACAACACGGGCATGGTTAGCCAAATGTTCTCCTGCAATGTCAAAGGTCAGATTCCCCCTCCCCCCATTGTTCTGAGATGTATTATGGTGTGGGGGTGTGGATGGGGAGAGTATTCAATAGCAAAGAATATACATGTACGGAAACTTGGAGAATCTCCTCCTCCTCTCCTCCTCCTTCTCTCCTCCTCCTCCTTCTCCTCCTCCTCCTCTTCTCCTCCTTTTCCTCCTCTCCTCCTCCTCTCCTCCGCCTCCTCCCCCTCTCCTCCTCCTCCTCCTCTTCTCTTCCTCCTCTCCTCCTTCTCCTCCTCTCCTTCTCTTCCTCCTCTTCTCCTCCTCCTCTTCTTCTCCTCCTCCTCTCCTCCTCCTCCTCTTCTCTTCCTCCTCTCCACCTCCTCCTCCTCCTCTCCTCCTCCTCCTCTCCTCCTTTAGCATGGATGCTGTTACCTAGTTTGGTAATGAAACTAACTAACCTCCGATTGTGCCCCCTTGTTCTTGGGTCCATTTTCCTATTAAAAACACTTCCCTCCTGAACCTTATTTAACCCTTTAACATATTTAAATGTTTCGATCATGTCCCTTCCCTTCTCTCCTCCAGACTATACAGATTGAGTTCATTAAGTCTTTCCTGATACGTTTTATGCTTAAGACCTTCCACCATTTTCGTAGCCCTTCTTTGGACCCATTCAATTTGATCCATATCTTTTTGTAGGTGAGGTCTCCAGAACTGAACACAGTATGTGATCTCACCAGTGCTCTATACTGCGGGATCACAATCTCCCTCTTCCTGCTTGTTATACCTCTAGCTATGCAGCCAAACATTTTAATTGCTTTCCCTACCGCCTGACTGCACTGTTCACCCATTTGGAGACTGTCAGAAATCACTACCCTTAAATCCTTCTCTTCTGAAGTTTTTGCTAGCACAGAACTGCCAATACAATACTCAGATTGAGGATTCCCTTTGCCCAAGTGCATTATTTTACATTTGGAAACATTAAACTGCAGTTTCCATTGCTTTGACCACTTATCTAGTAAAGCTAAATCATTTGCCATATTACAGACGCCTCCAGGAATATCAACTCTATTGCACACTTTAGAGTCATCGGCAAATAGGCAAACTTTCCCTACCAAACATTCCCCTATGTCACTCACAAAGATATTAAAAAGAATAGGACCCAGAACAGACCCTTGTGGCACACCGCTTGTAATAAATATTCCTCATCACTAATATAGTCTCCTGCCTGAGTAAGGGTTGGACTAGAAGACCTTCAAGGTCCTTCCATCTCTATTCCTGTATTTTATGTCTGTCAGACAGGAAGCAGCAGGTGAAGCTAGGAAAAATCACATCAGATACATGTACAATTAGCACAGGTGCCCCCCAAGGCTGTGTACTGTCATCACTTCTCTTCTCTCTATACACTAATGACTGCATCTCAAACGATCCATCTGTTAAACTACTGAAGTTTGCAGATGATACAACAGTGATCGGACTCATTCGAGACAATGATGAATCCGCATACAGACGGGAAGTTGAACAACTATCCTTGTGGTGTGACCAGAACAATCTAGAACTGAACACACTCAAAACCATAGAAATGGTGGTAGACTTTAAGAGAAACCTTTCCACCCTTCCACCTCTCACAATACTAGACAACACAGTATCAACAGTAGAGTCCTTCAAATTTCTAGGTTCTATCATATCTCAAGACCTAAAATGGTCACCTAACATCAAAAACATCATCAAAAAAGCACAACAAAGAATGTTCTTTCTGCGCCAGCTCAGGAAGCTCAAACTGCCCAAGGAGCTGCTGATACAGTTCTACAGAGGAGTCATTGAGTCTGTCATCTGCACTTCTATAACTGTCTGGTTTGGTGCTGCAACCCAACAGGATCGACACAGACTTCAGAGGAGAATCAGAACTGCAGAAAAAACAATTGCTGCCAACCTGCCTTCCATACTGCAGGAGTCAAAAAGAGGGCGGGGAAAATATTTATTGACCCCTCACATCCTGGACACAAATTGTTTCAACTCCTACCCTCAAAACGTCGCTACAGAGCACTGCACACCAAGACAACTAGTCACAAGAAAAGTTTTTTTCCGAACGCCATCACTCTACTAAACAAATAATTCCCTCAACACTGTCAGACTTTCTACTAAATCTGCACTTCTATTCTACTAGTTTTTCTCATCATTCCTTTCACCCATTTCCTCCCATGTTGACTGTATGGCTGTAACTTGTTGCTTATATCCTGAGATTTTTATTAATATTGCTTCTTCATTGCTTATTTGACCCCTATGACAATCATTAAGTGTTGTACCAGATGATTCTTGACAAATGTATATTTTATTTTATGTACGCTGAGAGCATATGCACCAAGACAAATTCCTTATGTGTCCAATCACACTTGGCCAATAAAGAATTCTATTCTATTCTATTATCCATTCCATCATTCTTGGTAATTTTAGCAGGAGTCGTAGTATCCTAAACGTATCCTTGAATAACTCCAAAAGTCTGCTCAGATTTGGAAGCTGGAGGAGAACTACTCAAATCTGGAACGCCTAGAATCTGACCTAGCTTTTTGGTGATTGCAGGATCTGGAATATCCAGCTATGCCAATAACCCTCCAAAGGCTGGTTCTTCTCTGCAGGATTGTCTGAATGAAGCCATGAGTGTTATCCCCCAAGAAAGACAGCGAGAATCACCAGTTTATTTGGGAGCCACAGCGGGCATGAGACTACTCAGGTACAAAGACTTGGGCAGTGAATACTTTTCAATTATAAATAACTACGCTACTGTAAGAATTTTTCAAATGTTTTTTTAAGGGTATTTTATTAATAGGCGTTAACTATTTGTAAAGGATATTGACTATATATGAAAATTGATATTTTTATTGTATTTATTCATTTGTCCAATACACAATACATATGGAAGTGAATAGACATGAAGTAATATATATAAAGATAATATGTAAAAATAGAGGAGAAGATATATGAAAGGAAGAAAATATATATGATATATGAGATAAAGGAAAGACAATTGGACAGGGGATGAAAGGCACACTAGTGCACTTATGTACGCTCCTTACTGACCTCTTAGGAACCTGGAGAGGTCAATCGTGGAGAGTCTAAGGGAGAAATGTTGGGGGTTAGGGGTTGACACTATTGAGTCCGGCAATGAGTTCCACGCTTCGACAACTCGATTGTTAAAGTCATATTTTTTACAGTCAAGTTTTGAGCGGTTAATATTAAGTTTGAATCTGTTGCGTGCTCTTGTGTTGTTGCGGTTGAAGCTGAAGTAGTCATTGACCGGTAGGACGTTGCAGCATATGATCTTGTGGGCAATACTTAAATCGTGTTATGGAAGCGATTAGGAGAGATTTGAAACAATTCAGCCTATTCAGTGTGAGATACTAGAATTCGGAACAGCTTAAATGGGGTTTTAGCCAATAGTATATTTCTATAGATTTAAAAAATTGGGCACCTATTTTTATTCAGATGTCAAAAGTGAAGGTGGTAGCATTGTGTTTTATAACTTCCTGAAATTGATTTATTGTAAAACAATTTGATGTTGTTATAATTTTTATTGTACTGTGATTGGAGAGAAAAAAATAAAATAATAATTTGCTGGAATTTTTTTTATAAATAACAATAAAGAAAGGGGTAGAAACATGGTGCTAAAGTCAGGTTTGTTTAATTGTAGTTTATTTATGCAAACAGAACTGGCTGGGTTTGTGCCCTAACAATCTCCCTAGTACACTTGTCCCAATAATGACTATAAGACAGTGGAAGGTGTTTTTTTTTTAGAATAGAATTCTTTCTAGGTCACATCTGATTGGACACACAAGGAATTTGTCTTTGGTGCAGATGCTGTCAGTGTACCTAAAAGAAAAAGATACATTTGTCAAGAATCATGAGGTCCAACACTTAATGATTGTCATAGGGGTCAAATAAATAATGAAAAAACAATCAATATTAATAAAAATCTTTAAAAAAAAAATTTTATTATTAAATTGCAAAGACAGACAAAACATACATTACATGTAACATTTAGTGGAGCAACAATATTTGTAATAATTACAAAAGAAAAAAAACTAACTCTATCATTGTTTATAAAATACTTAGAGATATCAATTGTAAGATAATAAGTAAAAACACATCTAAAACATTTAAAAATATATAGAAATTTTAAGATTATAACTTAAAATGAACTATGAAGAAAAAAGAGAGAAATGGTAGAAGAGAAAAGAAGGAGTTTACCTTTATATTGTAAATAATCACTGTCTAATACAATATAACTACTAGGTACAAAGATATTTAAAATAGTGTAAAAATAAGGTTATCTCTGTTTCTTTGTATCCCACCAGATATATACCTTTTGCCAAACCTCATAAAATTCTGATTCTTCTTGATTTTTTAACCTTCTCGTCATCATGTCAAGCTCAGCACATTCTAAAAGTTTCTTAAATATATCTGTTTCTTTTGGGGTCTCAAAGTCTTTCCATTTTTGAGCGAAAGCTATCCTAGCTGCTACCAAAATGTGGATTATTAGATAATATATGTCTTTTTTGTATTTATTATTTGAGATACCTAAGAAAAAGAATTCTGGTGTTTTCTTAATTTCTTGCTGAGTTAACAATATTAATAACAATTAATATTGTTAATTGTTAACAATTAACAATATTAATAAAAATCTTAAGGATGCAAGCAACAAGTTATAGTCATACAGTCATAAGTGGGAGGAGATGGGTGATAGAAATGATGAGAAAAAAACCTAGTACTAATAGTAGTGCGGACTTAGTAAATAGTTTGAGAGTGTTGAGGGAATTATTTGTTTAGCAGAGTGATGGCATTCAGGAAAAAACTGTCCTTGTGTCTAGTTGTCTTGGTGTGCAGTGCTTTTTAGCAACGTTTTGAAGGTAGGAGTTGAAACAATTTATGTCCAGGTTGAGAGGGGTCAGTAAATATTTTCACCGCCCTCTTTTTGACTCATGCAGTCCACAGGTCCTCAATGGAAGGCAGATTGGCAGCCATTGTTTTTTCTGCAGTTCTGATTCTCCTCTGAAGTCTGTGTCGGTCTTGTTGAATTGCAGAACCAAACTAGACAGTTAATTCTACGATGTGTTTCTAGTTCTCATGAATGCAAGAAGTATTGCCTAAGTATTGCCCACAAGATCATATGCTGCAACGTCCTGCCTGTCGGCGACTACTTCAGCTTCAACCACAGCAACACAAGAGCACACATTATTAAGATTTAAACTTAATATTAACCGCTCCAAACTTGACTGTAAGAAATATGACTTCAGTAACCGAGTTGTCGAAGCGTGGAGCTCATTACCGGACTCCGTAGTGTCATCCCCAAACCCCCAACACTTTACCCTTAGATTATCTACGGTTGACCTATCCAGATTCCTAAGAGGTCAGTAAGGGGCGAGTACAAGTGCACTAGAGTGCCTTCCGTCCCCTGTCCTATTGCTCTCCTATATCTCCTCTACCTTTCTTCTATTCCTATATCTCTTCTTCTATTCTTTCATTGATATGTTCCATTACTATACCTTCTTTTCTATTATTTCTTAGATATATTTTACTATGAGTATCTCCTCTATAACCTTCATCATGTATTTTACTATGTGTATATAGATGTATACCCACTAAAACCATCATTGTGTATTGGACAAAATAAATAAAAATAAATAAGAAGTTATGTCTCTTCTGTGTGAACGATTCTACCCCACAGGATGCAGAACGAGTCAGCAGCAACGCAGATCCTACAGGCAGTTTCCCAAACAATCCAGAAATACCCCGTGAGTTTCCAAGGGGCTCGAATTATCAGCGGGAAAGAGGAAGGTGCCTTCGGCTGGATCACTATCAACTACCTGCTGAATTCTTTCACCCAGGTAGGGCTGGATTCAGAATCATTGACGCCAAAGGCAAAATACCCCCGGAGAGAGATGCAACCTAGAACTAAGGAGAAATTTCCCGACAGTTAGAACAGTAAAAACCAGTGGAACGACTTGCCTCCAGAAGTTGTGGGCGTCACATCATTGGAGGCTTCCAAGAAAAAAAATATTGGACAACTGTTTCTCCAGGATGGTATATAAGGCAGGGAACCCTAAACTTGGCAACTGTTAAGACTTGTGGACTTCAACTCCCAGAATTCTCCAGCCAGAGAATTCTGGGAGTTGAAGTCCACAAGTCTTAAAGTTGCCAAGTTTGAAGACCTCTGGTTATAAGGTCTCTTACATTCCCTCTTTTGGGCAGGGAATTGGGTGGAGAAGACCTCTAAGGTTTCTTCCAGCCCTATGATTCTTTGGGATGGGGGTGATGACGTTTAGATCTTATAATAATAATAATAATAATAATAATAATAATAATAATAATAATAATAATAATAATAATAATAATTATTATTATTATTATTATTATTATTTATTGGATTTGTAAGCCGCCCCTCTCCATAGACTTGGGGCGGCTAACAAAAGCAATTAAAACATCGTGCAAATCCAATATTAAAAAGAACTAAAATACCCTTATTATAAAACTAACATCCATACAAACAAACATACCATGCATAAATTATAAAGGCTTAGGGGGAAAGAATGTCTCAATTCCCCCATGCCTGACGACAGAGGTGGGTTTTAAGGAGCTTACGAAAGGCAAGGAGGGTGGGGGCAATTCTAATTTCTGGGGGGAGTTGATTCCACAGGGTCGGGGCCGCCACAGAGAAGGCTTTTCCCCTGAGCCCCACCAAGCGACATTGTTTTGTTGGCCGGACCCGGAGAAGGCCCACTCTGGTCCGGTGCCATGAAGGGCTTTATAGGTAATGACCAACACTTTGAATTGTGACCGGAAACTGATCGGCAACCAATGCAGACTGCGGAGTGTTGGTGTTACATGGGCATTTTTGGGAAAGCCCATGATAGCTCTTGCAGCTGCATTCTGCACGATCTGAAGTTTCCGAACACTTTTCAAAGGTAGCCCCATGTAGAGAGCGTTACAGTAGTCGAGCCTCGAGGTGATGAGGGCATGAGTGACTGTGAGCAGTGACTCCCGGTCCAAATAGGGCCGCAACTGGTGCACCAGGTGAACCTGGGCAAACGCCCCCCTCGCCACAGCTGAAAGATGTTTCTCTAATGTGAGCTGTGGATCGAGGAGGACGCCCAAGTTGCGGACCCTCTCTGAGGGGGTCAATATTTCCCCCCCCCCAGGGTGATGGACGGACACTCTTGCTCTTCACTCTTGCTGCTCTTCACCCAGAAGCATTAGGAATCTGGGAGGGGAGGGTGAGGAGTGGAGCCAGCCAGTGGTGGGATCACCCGGCAGGGAGCCACAGCCGCAGGTCCCAATGAGCTGCATGCGGCTCTGGAGCTGCAGATTGCTGACACCTGTTCTATTCTAATCTTCTCTCTGCAGTACTCTGCAAAAGAGCGCGGCTGGATCCGTCCTCCCTCAGCCAATATCCTGGGAGCGCTGGACCTTGGCGGAGCCTCCACGCAGATTAGTTTCATCCCTGCCGGCCTGATCACGGATCCATCTGAAGCCATAAAGTTTCGCCTCTATGGGTTTAACTACACCATCTATAGCCACAGCTACCTCTGCTATGGCCAGAACGAAGCTTTCCAACGGGTGATCCGGTCGATTCTTGTAAGTCAGTGCTGCTCAATCTGGGAGTTGGGACCAGTGTTCCCTCTAATTTTTTTGGGGGGTGGGCGAAAAATTATAGTGTCTGAGCGGCAGTCCCTTCGGGACTGGGCGGCACAGAAATAATAAACAAACAAACAAACAAACAAATAAAAAACCCACCCTGTTTTGCCTCAGAGAATTTCAAAATAAAATACTGTACTGTGTGTCTATAACAGTGAGCTCATAATAGGGCAACTCTATCAATATCAAAATGCCACTTAAATAGTTGAGCTAGTTTCAAACTAGATTTTGATTTTCTTTCTCTCTTCCTTACTCCCATTCTTTTTCTTTCTCTTTTCCTTCCTCTCTTTTTTCTATCTGTTTCTCTCTCTTCCTCTCTTCCTCTCTTCCTCTCTCTCTCCTTCCCTCTCACTCTTTCCCTCTCGACTTCTGGGCAGGTTTGGAAAACTCTGAGTTGATGATGATTTTTAAGTGTGCCGTGGCTCACTGCTCAGCTTAGAGGGAACTATGGTTGGGACCCCTTTGGGGGTCGGACAAACGTTTCACAGGAGTCGCCTAAGACCGTGGGAAAAGTCAAATTTCCCACGGTGTTAGGAAGTAAAGTTTCGATTCGGGCGCCTTGAAACATGTTTTTACAATCCGATCAATCGGGCACTGAGAGTGGAGGTGTCCCTCTGATCTTCCTGCCAATCAGCTTAAATCTCTTTTGGGAGAATTGGTGCTAGGCTTATGGTTGGGAGTCACCACTGTTGGGTATTTTGATTATTATTAATATTATTTGTATTAGCAGAGCTTAGCTGGCTTAATTTGCAGCGGAGTTGGCATGGCAAGAAATAACACGTGGTTCAGAATCCCATTTGTTAACAATGAATGATCCCTCCTTCATAAAGATGAAAAAAATACAATCTTTACTTACAATTTTGTTGAGTATTGCCCAAAAGATCATATGCTGCAACTTCCTACCGATCAATGACTACTTCAGCTTCAACCGCAACAACACAAGAGCACGCAACAGATTCAAACTCAATACGAACTGCTCCAAACTTGACTATAAAAAATATGATTTCAACAATCGAGTTATCGAAGCATGGAACTCATTGCCAGACTCAATTGTGTCAACCCCTAACCCCCAACATTTCTCCCTTAGACTATCCACGATTGACCTCTCCAGGTTCCTAAGAGGCCAGTAAGGGGCGTACATAAGTGCACTGGTGTGCCTTTCGTCCCCTGTCCAATTGTCTTTCCTTTCTCTCACTTATCATATATATTTTCTTTCTTTCATATATCCTCTCCTCTAAGTTCACTTTACCCTTATATATATTACTACATGTCTATTTTTCTTCCTATGTATTTGTGTATTGGACAAATGAATAAATAAAAATAAAAATTACAGATTGCAGGCAGATAAGCTTTTATTCCAGTCCATATTAATAACTTCTGGATGGTCCCATGTGTGAGGATGGCTTTGGATTTCATCTTACACATGTGTCCTCAGCCGAGGACAATGGCGCACACAGGAGGTGGACAAGGAAGGGTCATCAAGGCGAAAAGAGGATCAGAAGGAGGGAGCATCTACTCTGCAGAGGTTTATATAGTCTGAAGAGTACCTGCCCCTTTTGGTCATCAAAAGGTGACACACTGGTCAGTTATTTGCGACCTGACCACAGAGATATGTTTACAAGACAGTGCAAGCATGTAGTAGAGTCTTTGAACCCAACAACCACAAAATAAGGAAATGTACTAAGGGGTTGCGGTATTAGAAAGTTTGAGAACCACTGTTGTAAGTTAACCTGAGGGCTGGTTGGAAGCCACCAGGAAAGGTGGAGAGATAAAGAGAAGCAGCCACTTTTCAGCTTTTTCCAGGAGAACATTAATACATGGCTGCCACAGAGAAGGATCTTCCCCTAGGCCCCGCCAGACAACATTGCCCGGCTGATGGGACTTGGAGAAGGCTGACTCTGTGGAACCTAACTGGCTGCTGGGATATATATATATCTATTTCTATTTATCTATTTATCTATTTATCTATTTATCTATTTATCTATTTATCTATTTATCTATTTATCTATTTATCTATTTATCTATTTATCTATTTATCTATTTATCTATTTATCTATTTATCTATTTATCTATTTATCTATTTATCTATTTATCTATTTATCTATTTATCTATTTATCATCTATTTATCTATCTATCTATCTATCTATTTATCTATTTATTTATCTATTTATCTATTTATCTATTATTTATCCAATACACAAAACACATCAAGGGGAATGGGCATGAAGTATTACATACAAGGAAAAGATATGAAAATGGAGGAGAAGATATATGAAAGGGAGGAAAGATATATGACATATGGGATAAGGGGAGACAAATTGGACAGGGGACAAAAGGCACACTGGTGCACTTATGTACACCCCTTACTGACCTCTTAGGAACCTGGTGAGGTCAATCGTGGATAGTCTAAGGGTGAAATGTTGGGGGTTAGGGGTTGACACTACTGAGTCAGGTGATGAGTTCCATGCTTCAACAACTCGGTTACTGAAGTCATATTTTTTACAATCGAGCCTGGAGCAATTAACATTGAGTGAATCTGTTGGGTGCTCTTGTGTTGTTGCAGTTGAAGCTGAAGTAGTCATCGACAGGCAGGATGCTACAGCATATGATTTTGTGGGCAATACTTAGATTGTGTTTTAGGCGTCGTAGTTCTAAGCTCTCTAGACCCAGGATTGAAAGTCTGTTTTCGTAGGGCATTCCGTTTCGAGTGGAGGAGTGAAGGGCTCTTCTGGTGAAGTATCTTTGATATACAGTGATACCTTGTCTTACAAACTTAATTGGTTCCGGGACGAGGTTCTTAAGGTGAAAAGTTTGTAAGACGAAACAATGTTTCCCATAGGAATCAATGGAAAAGCGATTAATGCGTGCAAGTCCAAAATTCACCCCTTTTGCCAGCCGAAGCGCCCGTTTTTGTGCTGCTGGGATTCCCCTGAGGTTCCCCTCCATAGGAAACCCCACCTCCAGACTTCTGGGTTTTTGCGATGCTGCAGGGGAATCCCAGCAGGGGAATCCCAGCATCGCAAAAACAAGCGCTTCGCTGGCAACGGAAGTCCGGAGGTGGGGTTTCCCATGGAGGGGAGCCTCAGGGGTATCCCAGCAGTGCAAAAACGAGTGCTTTGCTGGCAACAGGAGTCTGGAGGCGGGGCATCCCAGCGGCGGCAGTGGGTTTGTAAGGTGAAAATAGTTTGTAAGAAGAGGCAAAAAAATCTTAAACCCCGGGTTTGTATCTTGAAAAGTTTGTATGATGAGGCGTTTGTAAGATGAGGTATCACTGTATATGGATCTGGTTTCCGGTGCCTGAGAGTTTACAATCGTTGCTTTCAGAATGGAAGCCGCGGCGATGAGGTGGCTCAGCCCTGCTATCCAAAAGGCTACACAGAGGTGATAAATCCGGCCTCCCTTTCTGGCAATCCATGCGTCAAGCCTCTGCCCTCAACCGCATCGTTGGCCAACGTAACTCTGGTGGGCAAAGGGAATTTTAGCCTTTGCCGAGAAAAACTCCGAACCATTTTCAACTTCACCGGTTCCCGAGATCCACCATCCCGCGGCTTCGAAGGGACTTACCAGCCAAGAGTCAATGGGAAGTTTCTGGTAAGAGGTTTTGCTAATGAATTCCGAATTCTTGGATAAGGGACATACTGTATTTTTCAGCGTAGAAGACGGACAAGGGGGAAAAATTCTGCCTCTGCCTCCCAGCAAACAGCAAACAGCACAGATGATATGCACTGTTTCCGGTGTATTTCTATACATGTGTTCTCTGACCCATTGGGATGTTGATATATTGTTTAAAAATCTTCCAGGCCTTTTCAGCCTATTACTACACATTCCGATTTCTGAACCTGACAGCCACCAGCCCCCTCGCCACTGTAGAGAGCGCCATCCAGGTCCTATGTGCCAGAACATGGGAAGATGTAAGTAGTTTTCCCCCTCCCTCCTTATCTCTCTCTCTATCATTTCTCTCTCTCTCTCTCTCATATCTATCTATCTATCTATCTGTCTGTCTGTCTGTCTGTCTGTCTGTCTGTCTGCCTGCCTGCCTGCCTGCCTGTCTGCCTATCTATCTATCTATCTATCTATCTATCTATCTATCTATCTATCTATCTATCTATCTATCTATCTATCTATCTACCTACCTACCTACCTATCTATCACCTATCATCCATCCATCTATCTATCTATCTATCTATCTATCTATCTATCACCTATCATCTATCTATCTATCTATCTATCTATCTATATCTGCTTATCTGCTTATTTGCCTATCTATCTATCTATCACCTATCATCTATCTATCTATCTATCTATCTATCTATCTATCTATCTATCTATCTATCTATCTATCTATATCTGCTTATCTGCTTATTTGCCTATCTATCTATCTATCATCTATCTATCTATCCTCTATCCTCTATCCTCTATCTATCACCTATCATCTATCTATCTATCTATCTATCTATCTATCTATCTATCTATCTATCTATCTATCTATATCTGCTTATCTGCTTATTTGCCTATCTATCTATCATCTATCTATCTATCCTCTATCCTCTATCCTCTATCTATCATCTATCTATCTATCTATCTATCTATCTATCTATCTATCTATCTATCTATATCACCTATCATATATCTCTCTCTAGCTAGCTATCTCTAGCTATCTAGCTACCCATCTTTCTCTCTTTTCTATCCTCTCTCTCTCTTTCTGTATTTATCACTTACCTATCATCTATCTGTCCTATCTATCTTAGATCTATTTTTCTATCTTCCATCCTTTCATCCATCCACTGTGTCATCTGTCTATGTATCTACTCAATTTATCCATCCACCTACTCAACTTTTCTTTCTATCCATCTTGCCCTCTGCCCTCTCTCATATGTCTGCATGTATGTGTGTGTGTGTGTGTGTATCACATGTTTTTTGCTGAAGTTTTTAAAATTAAGGGAGACTAGGATGGCACCGTTTCGGAAGATATATATCTTCCTTCCTTCCCTGTATTATTTGGACTTTTGAAACTGACAATAACCAAAAGTCCCATTTGTATTAAGATTCCCTTCCTGCTGCTCTCTGCTTCTCCTAGTTGCGCACCAGTTACCCCCAGGAAAAACTCTTCCACCTGAAGAATTACTGCGGCAGTGCCAACTACATCTTGACCCTTTTACTGGATGGTTATGGCTTCCAAAATGACACCTGGCAAGACATCGCCTTCCAAATGCGGGTGAGAAAATCTCAGGGGTTATTGAGCCCGTGGATTTATTTTTGTTCATTGTGTAATCTGTCAGAGTCTCTGTGTCGGCCTTGACTACAGGGTCCATTTCTCCAATCAGTAAATAGAATTATGTTTTGTTCCATTCCGTTCCATTCCAAATTTCTATTCTGTTCTGTTCTGTTCTACTCTACTCTTACTCTACCATTCCATTCCATTTTATATTCTATTCTATTCTATTCTAGTCTAGTCTAGTCTAGTCTAGTCTAGTCTAGTCTAGTCTACTGTACTCTTCTGTACTCTACCATTCCACATTCTATTCTATTCTATTCTATTCTAGTCTAGTCTAGTCTAGTCTAGTGTACTCTACTGTAATCTACTGTATACTCTACCATTCTATTCTATTTTATTTTATTCTATTTTATTCTAGTCTAGTCTAGTCTAGTCTACTCTACTGTAATCTACTGTACTCTACTCTACCATTCTATTCTATTCTATTCTATTCTATTCTAGTCTAGTCTAGTCTAATCTAATCTAATCTAGTCTACCCTACCCTACCCTACCCTACCCTACTCTAATTTTCAAACTCCTCTCCATCTCTCTTTCCCCACAGGCTGCCAATTCCGACATCGGCTGGACCCTGGGCTACATGTTGAACCTCACCAACAAGATCCCGGCTGAAGCCCCTCCACTCCTCAAGGGCCACCCGGAAGCTTTCTGGATCGCCAGCCTCTTCTTCATCGTGGCCACCTTGGCCCTCTGCCTCCTCACCCTCCTTCTGCATTTTCTGTTGTGAGAGAGGGCAGCCTTGGGGGACTCGTTGGCCACAACCGTCTCTTCCTTTGGGAGAGGTCCTACGTCTTCTCCCACTGAGGGGCCATGCACACTTCCTACCTCATCAGCCTCTTTCTCCTGAAAGCCAGAGGCAGAAGATAGGCTCTCCTCCCTTGGAGAAGACAACAACAACACAACCCTTGACCCGTCCATCTTTCTTCAGCCTTGGGACGTAGGCTGCTTGGTCAGAGGCCCTTTCTCATTTCTCTTTTCTTATTTATTAAACCAGTCAGCCACCAAACTGTCAAGGCTGGTGATGGATTGTGTGTGTGTGTGTGTGTGTGGCAATAGAAACATGGAAACATAGATGATTGACAGCAGAAGACGAAACTCAGATCCAACTTTCCTAGTGTAGGTGCCTGGATGGCTCCGGCAATAAATTGGAACTGATTTAACTGTTGTTCATAAAATCATACATCATAATGTCTCCTCTGTTAGTGACCTTTAACAGCAATAACAACACCAGAGCATGTAATAGATACAAACTAAATGTAAATCACTCCACCAAACTAGATAGCAGGAAATATGATTTCAGCAATAGGGTGGTCAACGGATGGAATTCACTACCTGTTGTTTCTTCCCCTAACCCCAAAATCTTAGAAACATAGAAGATTGACGGCAGAGAAAGACCTCCTGGTCCACCCAGTTCTGCCCTCCCCTGTATTTTATCTTAGGAGGGATATATGTTTATCCCAGGCATGTTTAAATTCAGTTCCTGTGGATTTCCTGGAGATTCCTAGAGAGGACCCACAGAGGCTTCTCCCCGCCTTTTCCGGCCCTGTTTCCTCCTAGGAGATTCCTAGAGAGGCCCCACGGAGGCTTCTCCCTGCCTTTTCCAGGTACGGCTCGGGTTTGTAAGTGGAAAATGGTTCTTGAGAAGAAGCAAAAAAATCTTGAACGCCCAGTTCTTATCTAGAAAAGTTCATAAGTAGAGGCGTTCTTAGGTAGAGGTACCACTTTATTTCTAATTCTCCCCTTTGAATGGTACAGAGAAGAAACCCCCGCTGCCTTCAAGCACTGGTGAGGTTACCTAGTTGGATCTTGAAACGTCTTCAAGAAAACTAGCAAGCCCAGAGAGCAGCCCTGCTCCCCAACATTGTATCTTATCAATGGCAGGGAAACTGAGGCTCAGTGTCCGCAAATGAGATATTTTTCTTCTTCCTCCTCTAAAATTGGTTAGACGCAGGGCGTTCAGGCATCGCGAAGAGCTTGGGGAAAATGCCCGTTCTTCCGTTGCATCGGCCTTCTAGCCATTCTTCGTTCACTGCGAAAACACAACAAATTCACAGCAGAGGTGGGTTTCAACAGGTTCTGACCAGTTCTGGAGAACCAGAAGCAGAAATTTTGAGTAGTTTAAAGAACCAGTAAATACCACCTATGACTGGTCCTGCCCCCCCCCCGTCTATTCTCTGCCTCCCGAGTTGCAGCTGATCGGGAAAGGAATAGGTATTTTGCAGTATCCTTCCCCTGGAGTGGGGAAGGAATGGGGATTTTGCAGTATCCTTCCCCCTGGAGTGGGGAGGGAATGGAGATTTTGCAGTATCCTTCCCCCGGGGGGAGGGAAAGGGGATTTTGCAGTATCCTTCCCCTGGAGTGGGGAGGGAATGGAGATTTTGCAGTATCCTTCCCCCGGGGGGAAGGAATGGGGATTTTGCAGTATCCTTCCCCCTGGAGTGGGGAAGGAATGGAGATTTTACAGTATCCTTCCCCCGGGGGGAGGGAAAGGGGATTTTGCAGTATCCTTCCCCTGGAGTGGGGAGGGAATGGAGATTTTGCAGTATCCTTCCCCCGGGGGGAAGGAATGGGGATTTTGCAGTATCCTTCCCCCTGGAGTGGGGAAGGAATGGAGATTTTACAGTATCCTTCCCCCAGGGGGAGGGAAAGGGGATTTTGCAGTATCCTTCCCCTGGAGTGGGGAGGGAATGGAGATTTTGCAGTATCCTTCCCCCTGGAGTGGGGAGGGAGTGGAAATTTTGCAGTATCCTTCCCCCGGAGCAGGGAGGGAATAGGGATTTTGCAGAATCCCTTCCCTGCAGTGGGGAGGGAATGTAGATTTTGCAGTATCCTTCCCCCTGGAGTGGGGAGGAAATGGAGATTTTGCAGTATCCTTCCCCCTGGAGTGGGGAGGGAAAGGGGATTTTGCAGTATCCTTTCCCCTGGAGTGGGGAAGGAATGGAGATTTTGCAGTATCCTTCCCCTGCCACACCCACCAAGCCACACCCACACAGTCACATGACCACCAAGCCACGCCCACAGAACTGGCAGTAAATGTTTTTGAAACCCACCACCAATTCACGGGGTGAGGATCCAGGAGTAGTAGGAGGGGATTGCTTATCGGTCTCTTCTACCTGAATTCCCAAGCTAGGGAAAGAGGATGCTGAGCTCACCGACCACAGCAAAAAACCCTCTTGGGATTCGAGTCTTATTTCCTACCTTCAGAGAGGATTTCCAGAATTTCCCCCTCTTTAAAATTCAGGTCTTCTGGGGCGTCAGAGGTGTAAGGCCGTTGTCCTACCATGCGGTAAAGGACGGGTCTGTCCACTTGTACGTCTTCACCCTTGAAGTGGAATAGTAAAAGGAAGAAATTGGTGAATGCTAGTTTGCCTCTCTCCTTTTCTTTAAAGAGGGCCCTGTATGTAGAAAACTAGCACATCAGGGAATGCTGCTTTTTTAAATAGAACTCCTCCTTCAGAACTCCATGCATGTAGAAAACTAGCAAGTCAGGGAGAAAAAACTGAGTAATTGGGGGATGCTTTTCTCCACTGGTTTTTTGCTGTGAGATGAATAGATTGGTGGATGGATGGATGGAGGGAGGGAGAGAGAGAGAGAGAGATAGGCAGGCAGGCAGGCAGGCTGAAAACTGAGTCGTCCCTCTGAACGCAAGAAATATTATATATGGTACCTGGCACCAAAGGGTCAGTTGGCTACTTTGTGCCTCTTGGCATAAATTCATCAGTTGCTCATCGCTGTTAATAGTGATGAAATCATTGCTTCCCGAAGGTTTGTACCTGTGTAAAGTCCAGGAAAGACACAAAATTTAAGGATAATTTGAGAGAGAGAGAGAGGGAAAAAGCAAGAAAGCACTTAGACTTATATACACCTTCATAGTTATTCAGCCTCTTGACCCTAACAATCTGGGTCCTCATTGGACCCACCTTGGAGGGATGGAAAGTTAAGTCAACCTTGAGCTGGTGAGAATCAAACTGCTGGCAGTGGGCAGAGTCAGCTTATAATACTGCATTCTAACCAGTGTGCCATCATGGTAGGTAGGTAGGTAGGTAGGTAGGTAGATAGATAGATAGATAGATAGATAGATAGATAGATAGATGATAGATGATAGATGATAGATGATAGATAGATAGATAGATAGATAGATGATAGATAGATAGATAGATAGATAGATAGATAGATAGATAGATAGATAGATGATAGATAGATAGATAGATGATAGATAGATAGATAGATAGATAGATAGATAGATAGATAGATAGATAGATAGATGATAGATAGATAGATAGATATAGGTAGATAGGTGGGTGTCTGGGTGGATGGGTGGATGGATGAATAGGTAGGTAGGTAGGTATAGGTAGGTAGTAGGTGGGTGGGTGGTTGGGTAGGTAAGTGGGTGGCTGGGTGAGTGAGTGGATGGATGAGTATGTATGTGTTTATGTAGGTAGGTAGGTAGGTAGGTAGGTAGGTAGGTAGGTAGGTAGGTAGATAGATAGATAGATAGATAGATAGATAGATAGATAGATAGAGGTAGATAGGTGGGTGGCTGGGTGGCTGGGTGGATGGTTGGATGGATGGATGAATAGGTAGGTAGGTAGGTGGGTGGTTGGGTAGGTAAGTGGGTGGCTGGGTGAGTGGATGGATGAGTATGTATGTATGTATGTATGTATGTATGTATGTATGTATGTATGTATGTAGGTAAGTAGGTAGATAGATAGATAGATAGATAGATAGATAGATAGATAGATAGATAGATAGATAGATAGATAGAGCAATGACAATAGCACCTATATATACCACTTCATAGTGCTTTTACATCCCTCTCTAAGCAGTTGATAAAGTCAGCCTCTTGGCGC